>NC_133793.1:11589094-11606599 GCF_003597395.2 Chelonoidis abingdonii
GAGTCTCTGAGTCTTGGGGGTCTCTCCAGAGAAGGTTTGGGGAGACCAGAAGGGGGCCAAAACCCTGGAAATTTTGGATGGTGGCAGTGAGATCAGGTCCAAGCTGGTAATAAGCTTGGGGGAGTTTCATGTTAAGCACCCAGATTTTGGACGCTAAGGTCCAGATTTGGGACAGAGGCTTATTACATACCCGTAGGAATCCTAACCCTAACTCCAAGTGCCGTACCCTTAGGAACCCTAACCCTAGTGTGTGAAGCCCTACCCATAGGAACTCTAACCCTAGCTTCAAGTACCCTACTCATAGGAACTCTAACCCTAGCTCCTATTGCCCTACCCTTAGGCCTATTCCACCAATTCCCCCAAATCGGGCCCCGCGCCTAAGAGGGCCCCCTGCCCAGTGAGAATCCCTTCCCTGGCTAGAGGCGCTTTTTAATTTTTACTCACCTGGCGGCACTTTGGGTCTTCAGTGACAATTCAGCGGCCGGTCCTTTCTCTATCCGGTCTTCGATGGCACTTCAGTGGTGGGTCCTTCGCTTACTCTGGGTCTTCGGCGAAACTTCACAGCGATTCCTTCAGTCCCGCTGAAGACCTGGAGCAAGCGAAGGACCCACCGCCGTAGTGCCTCCAAAGACTGAGAGCACCGCCCGGTGAATACAAGCCCCACGTGTTTTTTCACGTGTTGTTTTTTTTTAAGTCAACCCTGCCAGAGCCCCGTCGAAACTGTTTGAATTGGGCGCCGCACTTCCTAAAGCCGGCCCTGCCTGAGAGACAGTGTTGTCTAGTGGGTAGAGGCTTGAAGTCAGGCTGGGTTGGCTACTGCAAAGAGTTACAAGGGGATCTCACAAAACTGGGTGATGGGCAACAAAATGGCAGGTGAAATTCAATGTTGATAAATGTAAAGCAATGCACATTGGAAAACATAATCCCAACAATACATGTAAAATGATGGGGTCTAAATTAGCTGTTACCGCTGAAGAAAGAGATCTTGGAGTCATTGCCCATAGTTCTCTGAAAACATCCACTCAATGTGCTGCGGCTGTCAAACAAACAAACAGAATGTTGGGAATCATTAAGGGACTGATGATAAGATAGAAAATATCATATTGCCTCTATATAAATCCATAGCACACCCACATCTTGAATACTGCAGGCAGATCTGGTCGCCCCATCTCAAAAAAATATATTGGAATTGGAAAAAGTATAGAAAAGGGCAACAAAAATAATTAGGGATATGGAACAGCTTCCATATGAGGAGAGAATAATAAGATTGGGACTTTTCAGCTTGGAAAAGAGACAACTAAGGGGGGATATGATAGAGGTCTATAAAATCATGACCGGTGTGGAGAAAGTAGATAAGGAAGTGTTAGTTACTCCTTCTCATAACACAAGAACTAGGGGTCACCAAATGAAATTAAGAGGCAGCAGGTTTAAAACAAACCAAAGAAAGTATTTCTTCACACACTGTACAGACACCTCTGACTTACGCAAGCATTCCGTTCCAGAACACCTTGCATAATTGGAATTTTAAGTAAGTTGGGAACATATACCCAACAATTACGCAAAAAAAAAAAAAAAGCTTATTGAACTTTTTCCGTAAGTGCAGATGTCTGTAAGTAGGGTTTGCGTAACCCAGGGAGCGTCTGTACAGTCAACCTGTGGAAGTCTTTGCCAGAGGGTGTTGTGAAGGCCAAGGATGGTGTCCCAAGCCTCTGTTAGCCAGAGGCTGGGAGTGGGTGATGATTCCCTGTTCTGTTCATTCCCTCTGGGGCACCTGACACTGGCCACTGTCAGAGGACAGGTGTCAGGGTTCCCTCCCTACTCTGAACTCTGGGGTATAGATGTGGGCACCTGCATGAAAGACCCCCTAAGCTTATTTCTACCAGATTAGGTTAAAAACTTCCCCAAGGCACAAATTCCTTCCTTGCTCTTGGTATCGGTGCCACCACCAAGTGATTTAAACAAACATTCAGGGAGGGCCACTTGGAGCCCTACCTCCCCCAAAACATCCCCCAAACCCCTACATCCCCTTTCCTGGGGAGGCTTGAGAATAATATACCAACCAAACAGGTTAACAAAGTGGGCACATACCAGCCCTTAGGTTTTTAGGACACTAAAAACCAATCAGGTTCTTAAAAGCAGAACTTTATTATAAAGAAAAAGTAAAAGAAGCCCTTCTGTAAAATCAGGATGGAAGGTAATTTTACAGGGTAATCAGATTCAAAACACAGAGGATTCCCCTCTAGGCAAAACTTTAAAGTTACAAAAAAAAAATAGGAATAAACCTCCCTCATAGCATAGAGACAATTCACAAGCTAAAACAAAAGATAATCTAATGCATTTCCTTCCTATTATGGTGGGGCTTTTCACGAGTGCACGGAGACATACCAATGCATTTCACGTGGGTCATCCCATAGTGTCCACTTCTAGTGCGTCACATTCTGCGCTGGATTCAAAGTGGCGACCGACAGGTGAAAGGCACCCCAAGACTGCACCATGGATTAAAAGAAAGGGACCCTTGCCTCATGCTACTGGACTAACATAAGTGCAGTGCTGGTGTGACGAGGCAGCGCCTGAATTTGCTGATGTGATAAAAAGAATGAGGAGGGAGCCTCCGTGGTTCAGAGATGAGGGGGAAGCAGAGCGCTCAGCTAACAGGGTGACTGATCGGCTCAGCGGCGAGGTTATGCCCATGGAATGGGGGATTAGACTTCTCAGAGCAGCTGAATTAGCAGTCATGACCCTTTGGAAATGAATTCTCCTCCACAACTGGGCCGCTAATGATGCCGTGCATCTGGGAGAGCAGCCAGCCGGCCACACCAGAAGAGGCATCACATCCAGTTCTAGAGCAATTCTAAAGAAAGAACAGTTCCCATTCGCATGCATAAATCAATACCACATCCTAGGCAGGGAAAACATGTGGTCTGAGAGGGACTGAGTCAGTGCAACAGAAGAAAGGCAAGCAGGGTGACCAGATGTCCCGATTTTATAGGGACAGTCCTGATTCTGGGGGCTTTTTCTTATATAGGCTCCTATTACTCCCCACCCCATCCCGATTTTTTACACTTGCTGTCTGGTCACCCTAAAGGCAAGGAACGGCAGACAAAGGAGAGTGGGGATCACTGCACTGAAAAGGGAGAGAAGTGGCAGAAGATGGACTCAAAGCTATATAGTGAGTGGCCAACATCTTTCTTCAGCATGAATCTGATTGTTCATTACATTTTCAGCTACCAGAAGGGGAAAGCGTGCATCCAACGGGTGGGGTATTGGACTAGATCTCAGGAGATACAGGTTCAATTTGCAGATCAGCTATCACCTCCTGTGTGACCTGGACAAGTTACATGCTATGCTGTCCCTCAGTTTCCCCATCTGTAAAAGGGGGAAATGGCAGTTCCCAACCACGCAGCAGGGTTGTGAGGCTCCAGTCCGTGAATGACTGCGAGGTGGCTTGTGCAACCCACTGGTGAGTGTGTGGGCAAAGAGAGGGACCCGTAGCAATCTGCAGAGGATGAGAGTTTGTTACATCCCCAGCTAAGGAGCCTTGGGCCATATAAACACAGATACAGGCAGACAGCCTGCCAGGACCTGGTCCCACCCCACTGGGAGTCCAGCCATCGACTTCAGCAAGAGTCCGATTGGAGGTCTGGAAGTCAATGGAGTTAAACAGCTATTAGTGAGTGAAAAAACAGCTACAAGCATACAACCTATGAAGGTGCTTAGATCCTCCCCCATCACCAGAGTATCTGATCACATATGAAATTTGCAGCATAGCAGGGAAGTGAACTGGGCTCCCCCAGGTCTTACACTGGTACAAGAACCATCCTCTCAGTAGGATGGGGGTTAACCACATTCACAACCACCTCTTCCATATAGATCACTCCCACAAGCCCCTGCGAGGCCGGACACTACTGTTCTTCCCATTGTACAGATGGGGAACAGAAGAGCGACTAAGTGACTTGACCAAGGCCACACAAGGGGTCTGAGGAAGACCAAGGAACTGAAGCCAGGTCACCCAACTCCAAAGCTAGTGCCATAACCCCCAGACTATCCTTGTTCCCTACATGAGAAACTTCATAATTTGGACACATTCAGCATCCCTTATGGAAGTGACAGTGCCATTCGAAATACAGCCTCACACCCTGCAACCATCATTGCTCTAGAATAAGGGAACTTTTGTTTTTTATTGAATAATAAAGTAGCAATTGACTGGACTGAAATGCTGTGTTTGATCTGAAGCTCAAAGCAGAGAGCTCACAAACAACTGGAATGCCTAACTTGAACCACTTGTTGTGCTGGACAGCACAGAATTGATCATAAAAAGCCAAGAAATAGGGTTGTTTTCTGCAGGTTGTACCCAATTAAGGGTGAGATGGGGCTTTTTGGGGGGGAAGGGAGGTGATTAGGGACCCTATTTAGCAGGGAAATTGTTTAGCAAGGAACCAACGTGAAGTGTAACATCATCTTGAAGAGGGAAATCAGACCCGATTCATCTTGTGAAGTGTGAAACAATAATTTTTCTCCAAGACCTGATTAAAACTTCCAGCCAGATCCATCGTTATTAGATGCTTTCATGTTTTATCAAATTTCTCACTGCCCAAAGACACATTGTTATTTAAAAGGAGAGAAGCTGTTTTCTCCCTCTCTCTTATCTGGAACAATCAGATGGGAACTCACTCGAACAGAGAGATTTACAAAAAAGTGATTACACTGAAATCATTTCCTGCCGTCACGAATATGTTTCCATAGACAATTTTATCCTTCCCTCTTTCTCTAGTGCTATTTTGGTGAGAGTATCAGTCACAATCTCAAGTTTTCAGAACCTTGCGTGCAATTTCTTCCCCACCCCCACCAAATGCATTACATTTTCCTTTGAAGTATTCACAGAACAGCCTAGATTGGAGCCAGATCTACTTGCTGTTTTGGAGATACTGATCAGTCCCATTCAGATTTTGTCATCAACCCTTTATGTTCTCTGACCTCGGCATAAATCAGCATTTTTTCCCTTCCCATATTTTGGAAATGGGGAGGTCGCTTTTTCATTTTGCTGCTTCACTGTTCAATTATTTCTGCCATAAGCCTCCATTGCGGAGAAAGATTTGACTTTGGATACTGTTGTCCTCTTGCAGAGAAAGTGTGCGTCAGGCAGCAGGTATTTAAAGAGGATGGGCATGTGGTTAAGGCACTTGCCTCCAACATAGGAGGGGTGGCTTCAATTCCCACCTGGATCATGCTACTTAAGTGATTTAGCAGCTTGAGTCCCATGTTCATCCTGTCAACTTTCACTGAGACGTAAGTCACTTTTGAAAATGTTTCCCTTAAGTGATTTAGGCTCTTAAGTACCTTAGCCGCTTCTGAAAATGGGACTTAGGCGCTTTTGAAAATTTTGTCTTTACTCTGGCTGTGTCATAGTTCCCAGTCTGTACAATGGTGATGACACCACTTCCTTTCCTCCAACTATTGTCTAATGAGACTGTCATTCTTTGGAGCTTTGTCTATTCCCAGACTGCATCTAGCACAATCCTGTACCACGTTTGAGGGCCTCATGGTGCTCCTGTAATACAAGTAATGAGATCAAAGTTCAGTTCCAAGGCAAACAGTGGAAGACCCATTGTTCGGGACTCAAACACCATAAGGAACAACCCTGCTTTGATCAGGAGATGGACTGGGTGACCTTATAGGCTCAGAAGTCATAGATGGAAAAAGACCTAAAAGGTGTCTACTGTGTCCCTTGAAAAAGAGAAGAGACAGGGCTGAGCTGTAATGAATATACAGGGAGTACTGTATAGAGACTGATGGTCACAGAGAGATCTTCTGGTTCTTTCTAGCTCCCAGACTGTCACACCCCGGTGTCACCACAAAGTGTCTCCTTAAGTCCTGGCCTGGACCACACTACAACATTCCCATCTTGTAACCTTCATATGATTGGAAGCCTCTGCAGAGATGCTGGGGCTCATGTCAGTGTGAAAATGGAACTTGCTCCCAGAGGCAGTTCCTTGGTGTCAGGCTTGAGGCACATGAGCAGGGCAAAGCAAAGAGAAGCTTCAGTGGGTGTTGTACTTGTTCTGTGACTAGACAGAGGTCTCCAGAGCTGTCAGGCTGATGTCTTTCACTAGTATGAGCCCTTTCTGAAAAATATACATTTGAAATCCAAACCTGTCGAGAACATGCTGGAAGGGACCTGAAGAAGTCACCATGTCCAGCTGCCTGACATGAGGCAGGACCATGTAAATCTAGACCAACCCTGACAGGTGTTTGTCCAACCTGGTCTTAAAAACTTTCAGTGACTGGGATCCCACAGCCTCCCTTGGAAGCCGATTCCAGCGCTTAATTCCCCTTCTAGTTAGAAAGTTTTTCTCATAGCTAAACTAAATCTCTCTGGCTGCGGATTAAGCCCATTGCTTCTTCTCCTACCCTCAGTGGACAGGGAAAACAATTGATCACTGTCTTCTTTATAACAGCCCTTATCATATGGCATAGGTGCCGACTCCATGGTGCTCCACCGGTAGCCCCCCATCAGCTCCCCCCCAGCACTGGCAGACCCCACAGATCAGCATCTCCCTCTCCCTCCCTGCGCCACCCGTCCTCCCCAATCAGCTGTTTCGTGACATGCAAGAAGCTGGGAGGGAGGGGGAGGAGCGAGGATGCAATGCACTCCAGGGAGGGGACAGGAACTGGGCAGGAAGAGGCAGGGACAAGGCGAAGGGGAGGTAGGAAGAGGCAGGGTGGGGGTGGGGCCGAGCTGGGGGTCAAGCACCCCCTGGCACTTTGGAAAGTCGACACCTGTGTCATATGCGAAGACTTACCAGGTCCCTCTTCTTTTAAGACTAAGACACGCCCAGTTATTTAACCTTTCCTCATGGTCAGGTTTTCTAAACCTTTTATCATTTTTGTTTCTCTCCTCTGGATTCTCTCCAGTTTGTCCACCTCTTTCCTAAAGCAGGGCACCCGACGAAGGACACAGTAATCCAGCTGAGGCCTCAGCACTGTAAGGACAGCAGGACAATTACCTCCTGTGTCTTGCATACAACACTCCTGTTAATAGACCCCAGAATGATATTAGCCTTTTTTGCATAGCATCACATTGCTAAATCATATTCAATTTGTGATTCCTTATCAGCAGTACTACCACCTAGCCAGTTATTCCCCATTTTCATAGAATCGTAGGGCTGGGAGAGACCCTCAAGAGGTCATCTAGTCCAGTCCCCTGCACTCATGGCAGGACTAAGTATTATCTAGACCATCCCTGTCAGATGTTTGTCTAACCTGCTCTTAAAATCCCCAGTGATGGAGATTCCACCACCTCCCTAGGCAATTGATTCCAGTCCTTACCTATCCTGACAGGAAGAGTAGAAGAATTACTTCTGTCTTGCTTACAACACTCCTGCTAATACATCTCAGAATGATGTTTGGGTATTTTGCAACAGTGTTACACTGTTAACTCATATTTAGCTTGCGATCCACTATGACCCCCAGATCCATTTCTGCAGTGCTCCTTCCTAGGCAGTCATTTCCCATTTCGTACGTGTGCAATTGATTGTTCCTTCCTAAATGGAGTATTTTGCATTTGTCCTTAGTGAATTTCATCCTGTTTACTTCAGACTTTTTCTTCAATTTGTCCAGAGCATTTTGAATTTTAATCCTATCCTCCAAAGGACTTGCAACCCCTCCCAGCTTGGTATCATCCACAAGCTTTATAAGTGTACTCTCTATGCCATTATCTAAATCACTGATAGATATTGAACAAAACCAGACTCAGAACTGATCCCTGCGGGACCCTACTCAATACACCCTTCCAGTTTGACAGCAAACCATGACAACTTCTCTTTGAGCACAGCCTTTCAATCAGTTGTGCACCCCCCTTATTGTAATATCATCTAGACTGCAATTCCCTAATTTCCTTGGGAGATTGTCATAAGCCTTAATAATATCAAGATATATTCCGCCTCCTGCTTTCCTCCTATCCACTAGGCCAATAACCTTGTCAAAGAGGACATTAGGTTGGTTTGGCCTGATTTGTTCTTGACAAACCATGCTGGCTCGTCCTCATCTCCCCATTATCTTCTAGGTACTTACAAACTGATGGTTTAATCATTTGTTGCAGAATCTTTCCAGGTACTGAATTTAGGCCGACTAGTTCAACTCCCCAGGTTGTCTTTGTTCGCATTGTCAAAGATAAGTACCATGTTTGCCCTTCTCCTCTGGGACCTCGCCCATCCTCCAGGAGTTCTCAAAGATAAACTGCCAACAGTTCTGCCACTGCTTCAGCTAGTCCCTTAAGTACCCTAGGGTGAATTTCTTCAGGCCCTACGGACTTGAATACATTTAACTTATCTAAATATGCAGATGCATCTGAAGAAGTGAGGTTTTTTTTACCCACAAAAGCTTATGCCCAAATAAATCCCTTAGTCTTTAAGGTGCTACCGGACTCCTTGTTGTTTTTGTGGATACAGACTAACACGGCTACCCCCTGATATTTGACAGCCTACAAGGTGATGCCTCTAGGGTGACCAGACACCAAGCGGGAAAAATCAGGATGGAGGTGATGGGGTAATAGGTGCCTATATAAGACAAAGCCTTAAATATCGGGACTGTCCCTATAAAATCAGAACATCTGGTCACCCTAGATGCCACTCTCATGTCAGCTTTACACTTGCATGATGGTCCTTAGTGTCCAGGGAAATGGTCTGATTTACCTCAGTGTAAGATTCTTGGAGTCTAAACACCACTGGCTTCCTGCAGATCTTCATTGAAACCAGCCCGTCTTCCAGCGGAGTTGATCCTAAGGGGACCAGCCACAACCTTCCTCATGTTCTTGTTTCTCAAGAAGAGCCGTCATCTACCCACTGCAGGAGAAACAAGCAGCTCATGGGAGGTGACAAAGCCTCCGTGGTTCTACAGAAGGCAGGGCACCTGGGAGCCCTCCCACACCCCCTCTGCTGTGGGGAACTGCAAGGCAGTCACAAACACAGGTGTCGAACTGCTGACAGTCAGGCCTGCCATGGGGATAGTCAGCAGTCAGCTCAGCCATGGAACAGCTCCCAGGCAAGTGCCAGCCGAGAGCTTCCCAGGCAAATAAATAGCACAGTCGGCTTTTGAAACAACTGGGTGATTTTATGACCATTAATAAACACTGGCTGTTATGTGCTAACATCAGGGCTCAGGAGAGCACTCGGGGCTGGGTTGGCGACGTCCAAGATTCAGAAAAGAGAACACTGATTTGTTCAGTAGAGTTTGCAAAATTCTTTTACTGGCTTCTACTGTCATGTAACTTTTATGCTTATTGTGGAGACCCCCGTGGGCTGGGTCATAATCAGGATTTGAACCCAGAACTCTTACATCTAAAAAGCACAGGCCTCTACTGCATAAAACTAAGCATAAAAGCCTGGCTCCATTGGAACCAAAATTCCCGTTAGCTTCAATAGGGCCAGGATTTCCTCTTAAACCTGCTAGTGTGAAGTACCAGCAGACTCATAGACACAGTTCTTGAGTTAAACAGAGACTCAAGCTGAAAGGGGTCTCAATCTTCTTCCCCACAGTTACTAACTCAAATGTAACCGTCTGCTTCGGTGCTAGAGATGCAGTGTGCTAGGGTGACACCTGGCTGCGGAACTGAGTACCAAAGAGACACCCGCATCTGCCTGCCACATGTGCTTCTTTCAGCTAAATAGGCGACATCACAAAGAGGCACTGAAACAGTCAGGACAGAATGCGTCAATTCACCAGGAGTATGATGACCAGGTGTCATCATGGCTAGCTATACACACATGCACACAGTCCTGTCTAGACCCACACTCATCCTCCCCATACACACCCTAGCCATAGACATTGCAAGATATAGTACTCCACCAACACTAAGAGTCTATACACCCTGTTCCCACACACACACACAATATTACTGCTTATGGTTTCTTTGCAAGACTACACGGTATCTGAATTTCCAGCTTTCAGCTCAACGCTGGCTTTCTCTGAGTGTCTGTCATGCTTATGCAGAGATCAGGGTCTGCAGGAGATCTATTTGATGGTCCACGAATGATCAAATGAGAGTGAACTAGAACAAAGACAGTGTGCACACGGTGGGCAGATGCCTTTGTCTGCATCAGGCTGCATCCACAATACGGCATCTGTCCGAGCAGCGAGAAGGGGACACTTATCTACATCCAGAAGTGCTGACTTTTGGTTTTGCTGGTGGGTGCCCCACTCTGGTTCCCCTGAGGCCCCGCCAAAGGCCCCATCCCCAACTCCACCTCTCCCTCATACAGATCTGTCCCCTCTCCCAATACCCCCTCTCCTGAGTGCCCTCCACCCACTGTTGCTCACTTCTTTCTGCCCCCTCCTGCCCTAAGAGCAGTGAGCGGAGGAGGGAGCAGAGAGGATTGAGTGGGGCTGCCCTGCCACTCAACAGCTGATTGGTTCACGCAGGGCCAGCTGCTGAACAGCTGATTGATGGCCAGCCCCAGGACTGTCACAGCAGCCACCCCAGCCAGCCCCATGGATACTGAGCATCCCCTATTTTTTCTCCGTGGGTGCTCGAGTCCCTGATCCCCCATGAAGTTGGCGCCTATGTCTACGTTGAAAGATGGAGCACAGAAGACATAACCGATGCAAGTTCCATGCACTGCATTTAGCTCATCTGTCTGTTAGTCACCAGAGTGGGTGCCAGGGACCTTTCCTGACCTCTCTCTGTACATTCATCTGCACTTTAATGAGTACTTCAAGGAAAACGTATTAGTTATTCGCAGAGTGGAAAAGGCCTGTGCATACTTATTAGTGCTCATTAGCGGGAACAGAGCTGCTGAAAGAGTGGGAGGTACAAAGCGACAGATCTCTATTGAATGGCTCCAGCAAGCACTTTGTCACGCCTCCGAGCAGAGGTGGTACCATAACTCCGACTGGACCCCTGGCTGTAGGATCCTGGCCCAGATGAGTGTGCATACATGACATCAGCATCCTTGCACACTCACGGGCTTAAACATGGTGTTTTGTAGTGTAACAACAACCGCTATGGGTTGCCAGCAGGGATTTAACCCCAGGAACTTCAGCCCCACAACACAGCCCTCTATAATTTGTGCTAAAGGAGTAACTCCATTAGCTAGTAACAGTAGTAGGCACCTATCTTCGCTCACATCCAGCCCCCAGAGCCGGGATCAGCAACCTTCGGCACACAGCCCATCAGGGTAATACGCTGGCGGGCCGCGAGACATTTTAGTTTACCTTGACCGTCTGCAGGCACGGCCCTCTGCAGCGCCCAGTGGCTGCTTCAGGGCACAGTCATATTTTTTTAAGCCAAATCCTCAGCTGGTGTAGATGGACATAGATACACTGAAGCCAACTCATTATATTATCTAAATAAATAGCAGGGGTACCTATCGACACTCGTCAGAGAAACTGAGCTAGTACCCTGACAGCAGTATATCTGACCCTCCCTAAGGTAACTGTGGATGCTCTCATTATCCTTCCCCGCCCCCCCCCGGAATGTCTCCATCTCATTACAGCCATTAGTTTGTCCTATTTGCAAATCATCCCACTGAATGTATCAGAGCTTCAGAGATGCCCACGGCAGCAAACCCCTGTGGGTCTAGCTGAATTGCCTTGCAAAACTCAGCAGCTACCGAAGCGATGCTGAGCCAAGCTAGCAGAAGCACTTACCATTACTGCCTACGAGGCCCAAACTCTCAGAGACCAACCGTACCAAGCAAATTCTTGTGGGGCCAGATCCTCGGCTGGTGTAAGTTAGGATAGCTCCACTGAAACCCATGCAGTACACTGCTTCATATCAGCTGAGGATCTGGCCCAGTGAGCCCAATTCTCCTCTTACTTTAAACTGATTTTAACTCCATAATTGTCTGATTTTTCCTCTCTTGGAGCTGCACCATGGGAGTTCTGCGATTAACTTAGATGGGAGCAGGATTAGGCTCTTACAGAAATGTAAGTCAGGAGTAACTGAAGTTAATGGAGTTGTACCGGTGTCAAAAATAGTGAGACATTAGAATCGAATTGACTTCAATCAGATCGTTTTGGATTTCCACTGGTGTCAGTGAACAGGGAATCAGGATGAAAAGGTGAAACTGACCAGTCTACTTTCATTGTCAAAGCTGAGCAACCGGCAAACTTTAAACAAGCCACCACCAAAGGTGACAACTACCTTACAAGCCAGATCTTCAGCAGGAGTAAATAAGCACATCTCCCTTGGCATCAGTGGTACTTCCCTGACTTACACCATGTCAGGATCAGGTGTGTTGTGCTTACGTGCTCTAGTATCATATACCAGACATTCATTTAAATAGATGCCCAGCGAAATATACATCAGCCTTGGTAATCATGACACTTTGTTTTCATACAACGCATGGGACAAACTTCTGCTCCAAATGAGGTGGATTTAAATCCAGAGTGACTCCTCAGACCGATGCATTTGAACTAACAGAGAAGAATCTGACCCATTAAATTCAGCCATAGTTGAATCCATACAGAGTAGGCAAAATTTACTCTATGCTTTTGCCCCTACCCATCACCAGTTCTATGCATCACCTAAATCTCACTCCGGGATTATTTTTGAGAGCTGCCCTAAATGTCCATTGGTCTTTTGCTGGCCCTCGGCACAGGAGTGCGTAACCCAATAAGATCTGGGAAATGCACTTTGGCACAGATCAAAGACATTTAGGCTCCTAATTGCCACTGAAATGAATGGGCATAAGGACCCCAAGTCCCTTCGTGGATACAGACCTTTGTTTGAATTTATTAGCCTCTCTTTCATTTGCTGAACGTTTCTCCCGCAGTCACAGAAAAGGGTCGGCTTCCTCCGGGGATGAAAAAGACTCCTAATAATTAGGACAAACAATCATTATTGTAGTAGAGCCTAGGAACACCAGTCATGGGCCAGGAGCCCACGGGGCTGTACAGGCAGCATGGAACAAAAAGATGGCCCCTGCCTCAAAGTGCTTACAATGTCAAGCAAGCAAGTAGAGGTTCTCAAGCTCTGACCTACTGAGTCCTTCAGGGTGTGGCACTGAAGGAAATACTCAGAAAACCAAACAGTGGGGAGGGAAGTTGGGGGGTGGGTCCAGACCTAGAGAGGATCCCCCTCTTGAGAAGTGGTTGGCAGGAGTTCCGATTGCTGTATCTGGCCTGCAGTTAACATTGCCTTGCATTTATCTACCGCCTTTCCTCCTGAAAATATAGCCCAGTGTTCTTTGGCATTTTGAGCCCAGCTGTTTCCAGTGTCCATCACCCACTCAGATTTGGGCGCGGGGGTCAGCCTTTTGTCTTTGGGCTGATGGGCATCCTCACCCTCCCGAGACTTATCCAAGGGATGCTCTCATCTCCAAGGCCACCTGACCCTACTGACCACCCCCTATCTCCCCACAGATTTCTGTTCCCATCTCTCTGGCTGCCCCTGCCTTTCACTCATCACGCTATAACCAGCCAACGTAGGCAGTTCTCCTGGGCACAAGCACACAACATTTAGTGCCTGATCCCAGACTCATTGAAGTCAGCAGAGATTCCCATTGACTTCCATCAGCATGGGACGGAGCCCCTCAGGCACCATCACAACAAGCACAAATATCTCCGTTCTAGAATCAGTCTAGCGCCTAATGCACTGGATTGGAAGAGTTGTGTCCTACTCCTGACTTTGCCACTGACCTGCTGTGCAGTCTTGGGTATGTCCCTTTCCTTCTCTGAGCCTCTGTTTAACTTCCTACCTGTTATCTTTATTTAGTTTGTCAGCTCATAGACTCATAGACTTAAGGTCAGAAGGGACCATTATGATCATCTAGTCTCCTGCACAACGCAGGCCACAGAATCTCACCCACCCACTCCTGTAACAAACCCTTAACTTATGTCTGAATTATTGAAGCCCTCAAATTGTGGTTTAAAGACCTCAAGGTGCAGAGAATCCTCCAGCAAGTGACCCATGCCCCAGGCTGCAGAGGAAGGCGAAAACCCCCCAGGGCCTCTGCCAATCTGCCCTGGAGGAAAATTCCTTCCCGACCTCAAATATGGCGATCAGTTAAACCCTGAGCATGTGGGCAAGACTCACCAGCCAGCACCCAGGAAAGAATTCTCTGTAGTAACTCGGATCCCACCACAAGGCAGGTGTATACTGCAGTTGTGCTGGGTGTGAGATTGCTCAAGTATGCCTACTTTAATCGAGCTAACCCAGGGATGGACAGCTCAGCAGTCCAGACGATACAAGCCCACCCGGTACTTACTTGGGTGGCTAAATCCACCTGAAGTCCATGCTCCTGCAGCTTCACTGCTGTTAGTACTCGAGCTAGCTAAATTAAAGCTAGCCTGGGTATGCCCACAGCTGTCCGTCTCCTGTCACAACAGGGCCCTGATCCTGGTTGCAGCTGTCACGGAGCACACAGGCTCAGTGCCCTACTGGAATGGAGTTCAGACCAGACCCTCTTGCAGTGTGACAGCCCCTCAGGGCACACTCTCCCTAGGGCAAGCCTCCTCATGGGCTGACCTTGGAGCCTTCAACACCCATTTACACCATGAGCTCCCCATAGGGTGACCAGACAGCAAGTGTGAAAAATCAGGACAGGGTGTGTGTGTGGGGGGGGGGGTAATAGGAGCCCATATTAAAAAAAGCCCCAAATATTGGACTGTCCCTATAAAATTGGGACATCTGGTCACCCTAGCTCCCCGGAGTAAGTTGGCCTGAATGGAACACCTGGGGCAGGGGCGCTGGAACAATTTTTATACTGGGGGTGCTGAGAGCCATTGAACCAAGCTGTAAACCCTGAATATAATCAACACCACTTCAAGCCAGGGGGTGCTGCAGCACACCCCGCGCCTCTAATTCCAGCACCTATGATGTCCCCAAAGGGCCCTGCACCCCAACTTTGCAGTCAGCAGTGACTCTCAGCCAGCAAAGTAGAACAGAAGGGCTTATTAATCGTCAGCAACACAGCGTAGAACAGATCTTGCTAGCACAGAAAGCAGAGACACTTAGCAAAGTCCATCAATGGGGGGGATCCAGAGCCCAGAGTCCTGGGCTGGGCTCTCCCCCTGAGTCCCAAACAGGAGACTGACTCACTTCCTGCGCTGCCCACCCTCAGTCATGCCCAGTCGTCCCTCATCCATCCTTTGTCTCTTTCCCTGGCAAAGAGATCACCTTGCCTCCAGCTCTCGCTTTGTTCTCCACCTCCTCCAGCTGGCTCTTGTAGAGAATGGACTCTGGACACCAATTGCCAGGCTACAGTGTGGCAGCCATTGTCTGTGCCCAGGCAGCCAGCCGGCAGTCACACCTGCCCTCTAGGGGTCTCAGCAATGATCTCACACCCTTGTCCCACCATCTAGATACTTCAGTAGACACATAGGGGAAACTGAGGTGCACACACTATTCAGACAAAACATTATGAACATTCCCACTTCGTTCCAGGGGCCTCTAAGACTCCTGCAATATAAATAACACATAGGTTCCTCTAAAGCATCCATTGCCATGGTGTCTGAGCACCATTTTTTCCAGAGCAGTGGCTAAAGCTTCAGTTCTCTATTAAATAAATCCCAGCCTGGGTATTGCAAGACAATAAGCTTCTGGAAAGCAAAGCGATGGGATGAAACTTGAGGCCAAAATCCTGAAACACCCTGAATTGAAATTTACCGATCATACCAAACAAGTCCCTAAAACAACTCTCCCATGGAGGATAATCATTTCCATGAATGTTATTTTAGTATCTGAGTTAAGGACTATGATAAAGCTTAACGGTCAATGTAGGGAGGATTTTTTTTTTTTTTTTAATAATCATGAGGCTATGAATATCAGATTGTGAAATTTATACCTGGGTATTTCATCCACATGGCAAGGCTCCAGTCAAATTTAGAATGATTGCAGCTTGGTGAGTAAGGTACAGTATGAAAATGAAGAGTTGTATATCCCTGCTCCTGGCCTCTTCTTTATGCTTTGAAAACCAGCACCATGTAGGCAGTGTCCTTGATTTCTCCACTTCACCCAGCCAGTAGAACAGTTAATGTGTTTTTAATGCAAACCGTTCTCTATTATTCTCTGCACTAGGTGCAAGGAGGGGCTCAAACAGCTGCAGAGAGTTTCACACAAGGAAACAATTCAGTGTTTAACACCAGCTGCTGTTTTTAGTGCTGTTGTAGTCACAGAAAATGCATCACATTTGAAAGGACTCCTCAGGATGCACGCGTGAGAATCCGTCACATGCAGGCCATGGGGTGTTTTGTAAGCATAAAGGGGTTAAATAATAAAGCATCCAGCTTGAGCATTTATTTGCCACAAAAAACTTTGATTTTGTTTAAAATTTACCTGAAAAAACATGCCTGGAAAGTCCAACGGGGCTGATGTTTTCTGTCATTTCCACCACCACCCCCCACACCTAATCTGTGCACTGATCTTTGCTTTGAACACAAGCAGGATTGGAACAGCTGGGAATGGGGCTGATTTGGACACCTCTCTTCACCGCAGTCAGCCTCTACACCAGGGGATCTCAAACTCGATTGCACTGCGACAACAAAAATTATAACATGACCCCAGAAGCGAGGACCCAAGCCTGAGCCCCTCCGCGCTGGGTGGGGAGCCCAAAACCAGAGGGCTTGAGCCCCAGCAACCTAGCCCCTGATGCCCAGTGCTGAAGCCCTCAGGCTTGGTTGTGGGGCTCAGGCTTCATCCCTGGACCCCAGCTAGTCTAAGCCAGGCCTAGAGACTCCCAAGAAGCAATGGGCTTAAACTGCAGCAAGAGAGATTGAGGTTGGACATCAGGAAAAAAGTTCCTAACTGTCAGGGTGGTTAAACATTGGAATAAACTGCCTAGGGAGGTTGTGGAATCTCCATCTCTGGAGATATTTAAGAGTAGGTTAGATAAATGTCTGTCCAGGATGGTCTAGACAGTATTTGGTCCTGCCATGAGGGCAGGGGACTGGACTCGATGACCTCTCGAGGTCCCTTCTAGTCCTAGAGTCTCTGAATCTATGCAGCAACCCCACACAAAAGAGTTTAAGGCAAGACACTGAATATTTAGGGCAGGCAGAATATCCCTAGGCTTTGACTTAGACACTGGGAGCCTGATTTTCAGAAGTGCCGAGTGCCCACAGCTCCCACTGAGTTCAACTGGCCGAGAAGATCAGCAGCACCTCTGGGCTGATCCTTGTAGCAACTGCCCTGAGACCAAAACTTGATATCCTGTCCAAAAGATGGCACTTGCAGCAACATGTGCCATGAGAGGATGGCTGGTACTGAGGCCGTCTGGCTATATAGTCTGGCCATATTATTTGGGACTGGGAAGAAAGAAAGAGAAAGATGCACCTAACAGACATACTTTGAAAAGACTGAATGTCTCAGATTTAGATTCAAGCACGCACACTTGTCATGATGAAATACTTTATTTACATCCGTTTTGGCTCCAAAAGTCGTTAATAGGGCTTCACATAAAGGTTTCCAAGCAATCAGCCTGCGAAGCACATACCCTTTTAGATTTAAATGTCAAAAGGATGGAGTGGAGCCAATGATCAGTTTTTAACTGGGAGAAATCCCAGTGCTGC
>NC_133793.1:11606624-11611558 GCF_003597395.2 Chelonoidis abingdonii
AGACAATCCTCGTGCTGCAGTGAGGATTTTTTTTTTTTTTTTTATTGGTAGCTGTGATTCAAAGATATCTAGGAAGGTTTTTTTTGTGGCTGGTGTATTTTATTTACGATTCTGCACGTTTGTTGCTTTGCTTAGCGATCCGGCCCATCAGCAATCTATTTTGTTCTGTGTGATTCTAGATTTACATAAAGCTTATGTAATGTGAGAGTTTGCCATACTGATGCTGAGCAGGGATTCATAGATTGCACGGACCAGAAAGGACCATTCCCAAAACATCTTGTGGTTCTGACTTCGTCAACACAGCCACAGGATTGCCCGGAATTAGATTCCAGTTTGTTTTTTCCTAAAATCTGATCCATGTTCAATCATTTCTTTGATTTACAAAATTGCCATAGTGATGGAGAACACTAGCAATTAGGTCCCATGCTTGCTCCTATACTTGCTACTGGCTTTGAAACTTTGCCAACATCTAAAGGTGGGATATTCTCTAGGCCATCAGCATGGACTAGTGGCAAGTATTGTGTTGTGTTCTGGTGACAGGTGCCATTCAAAGAAGATGCTGAACACCAGTTATGCAAGACTCGGTTGCTTGCCTTCGAAGGGCTTACGGTCGACCACAGAAGGGGCTGACTAAAGAAGCGACTGGGGACGCAGCTGAGTCCATCAAGAAGCTCTGAGTGGCTCAAAGCCATGAATTGACCCAAGTCTTCCTAAGTCCAGTCATTGTGCCCATTATGGCTTCCTAGTGCAGTAGCTATCTCCAACAGTGGCCGCCCCAGCTGTCCGGGGAAGATTAACGATATTTCGGCAGCTTGCAATTAACCACCTACCACGAGAAAGATCCTCCAAGCTAATGACCAGTTGGAATTCAATTTCTGCCTTGAAGCGGAGGATTTAGACTCCCTTTCTAAAACTTTTGGGAGTCTTTTTTAATCCTTGCCGCAACAACTCCGCATTTAGTCTCCCTCATCCTATGTGAGGGGCCCATGTGTTTTTGGTTCCAGGACAGTATCTTTTGTCATGGATTCATCGCTAACTGTGCTGTGTGCGCCAAAAATCTTAATATTTTCCCCTCCAAAGAAGTCAGGTTGAGAACGGGCAGTTGTACCAGGATAGGATACCACACTTCCTTTCTGGCTGATGTGGACCAGCAAGTCAGGAGTCCCAAGGTCCGATTATGTCCCATTGTCGCTTGTTGTACCACTCGCGGCCATTAATACCACATAGATCGATAGCTGTGTAAGGATGGTGGGCTTAGCTCTACACATTTTCTAGGAAGAATGGTCATTGTAGGGGACTCGGTAAGACTGTGTTCACGGCCTAGTAGAGGTGTCTCCGCTTTCTCGGCGGCCTTGTGAAAGGCCCTGCTTGCTAAGTGGCCGGTTCTTGAGGACACAGCCTGCCAGTTATAACTTGCTTTTAACTGGTTGAAACCTGTTGTTATGGCCTTAAGGCCAAAGGGTGGACTAGCCTTGTGGGAAGTCCCTTTGCATATGTATGAGTTGCTTTTTGTATTGTATGTATATTATAGGCTGTATGGCCTCCCGGTTCCACCTTTGGACTCCGTCCCAGGCCGAGCTGAGCTTCGGTGCTGGGTTCCCCGCCTAAGTGACAGCAACGCCCAGGGCCCCCGTTGCGGATGTGTCACTTTACCTTCATTAAAGCCAAATAACTCACTGTGTGTGTGGGCCTCGTCCTTGCAGAGCACTTAGGCACGTAACATTCATGTATCGAGTCATCAGCACCACCTACCATGCTGGGTCTTGCCGGTCCCGAAGGGGTCCCAGCCATGTACTGAGTAGGCTCAGCCCTGCTTACCTTGCCCAAGGTGCGATGGCTGCAGGAAGAACCACATGGGAAAAGAGCCCCACTAAAGCAAAGCCGGTGTGACTCTGGGGAAGCTCCTGCTGACAGACTCTATCCGATCGCTGGAGCCAGCGAGCTGCTGAAATGGCCTTGAGCCAATGTCATGTCTGTACCGCAAAGCCCTGCAGGGATTGGCTGGTGAGCCAGGGACTGTGGAACTGCAGTGGAGAACCCAGCTGGATTCACAAAGTGCATTACCCTGGCTCAGAACTAAGGGCCCCGATGGAGCTCATTGTGCTAGGCGCTGTATGTACACAAGACACTGTCCCTGTCATAAAGAGCTTTAAGGCAGAGGGCGTGTCTAGACAAACAGTGGATGCTTGGCAAGCCAGGTTGTAAATCTACCTCATGTTAGCCTGCCACGCACTGACTGGCTGCATGGACGCTGCTGCTGCACATTAAAAGCTCCCTTGGGCACGGATTCCATTTGAAATGGCAGTAGCTCCAGGCACGCTAGGCACTTCGGAGCAGGGTCCATACGGACGCTTAGCGCACTGGAGATTTACAACTGGGCTTGTCACGCATTACCTGTTCATCTAGACAGCCCTGGAAAGGCAAGACAAGGAGAATAAGTTGCATTATGCCCTGTTTTGCAGGTGCTGAGAATCAAATCCTGATCACTTGAGTTTTACTCCACAGCCTCAGCCGCCTGACGCAGCATTTCTCTAGCTGACCCAGTTTTCGTTATACATGGTTGTAAGCATCTTGCCTTCCTATGTGCATCTCACCGCTGATGGGCATCTCACCTGATGTACTAGGGATATCACTGAGCCCCCCTGTTTCACTCTGTCCTGCTGAACCAGGCCCTCGAGCTGCGTCCAGCACACACAGCAAGGCCCACACTTAGCCGCAGAATGACACAGACACTGTATGGGAAGGCTTTAGTTCAGGAATGGCCCAGCACTCAAGTGCACACCCCCTCTGGAGTGTAAACCCAAAACTGTACTGTCTTGCTCGGCACAGCTACAGCTTAAGCACATGAAATTCACTCCCTCCCTCACCGTGGAGGAAGAAATGCGCAGCTTTTTGCCCCCCGGTTATGAATTCCACAAACTGGTTTTTAGAGAAAACCAAAACAAGTTTATTAGCTACAGAAGATATGATCTCAAGGGACTGTCAGGGATAACAAACTGAGCAAAGCAGATTACCCAGCAAATAAAACAAAAATGCAATATAAGCTTAGATACTAAAGAAACTGGTTACAAGCAGTAATTTCTCACTCTAAATGTTGTTTTAAGCAACTTGTAGAGGTTCTTGAAGCCAAGCAAGAGCAGCTTAAAACGCCAGGTATTTCTTTCCCAGGCCAGGCACCTTTTCCAGCCTGGGTTCAGTCCTTCTCCCCTCCTCACTGTTTCTTAAATGTTCACAGCAGCCACCCTGGGCAGGGATTCAGTGAACAAAGAACCCTGATTATCTCACTTCTCTGCCTTAAATAGGTTTTACATATGACAGGGACCTTTTGTTTTCCAGTGTGGTTCCCCCCCATGAAAAATAACAGTATTCTATCATGGAGTCCTGTACTAGGTAACATGACCACATGACCCTGCAGTGTCAAATCAGCCATGAGTTAAAGGCGGTTCGTAGCATCCCAGAAAGGAGGCAGATTAGCCTCTTCAAAGACCTATTCTACTTCACTAATGGTCAGTTGACTTGTTCCCAGCTAGCCAGCCAAACTGATGGCATTTGGTCTGGTGGGCGTTCCCCAGGTACAAATACTTTTGTAGTACAGATGCATAGTCCACGTTCCTAACTTTAGATACGAAAATGATAAATGCATACAAATAGGAGAATCGTATTCAGTAAATCACAACCTTTCCAGTGATCTCACATGACCAATCTTGCATAAAACACATCTTAGTTGTGTCATATTCCTATCATAAGCAGATCTCTAAGAAGAATATGAGGTGTAGTGTCCCAACCACCCCTTCCTGATTCATGCCTCAGCAGATTGAAAAGGAGCCATGCTTTTGCTGAAATGCATGGTGAAATTAAAGAATATCTTTCCCCTCGCCCAAAGAATTCAGTGCATTTATTAAGGCTCATTCTCTAATTATACCAGCTTCCCTCAGGCATAGAGATAGAGCACAAGTGGCAACAGTTGTAAGAGGCTTGTCTCATGAGAGATGTTAGGGTCAACACTGCTCAGACTGGCTTTGTGCCTTCTCACCTTCTGCCAATGAGATAACGCTTCTTATTTTAAAATTTGGAGCTACTAGGAGATGCCAGGCTGACAGCCCTGAAGACCAAATGCCTCTGATTATCCACAGGCCAGGAGGCAGCAGGGGGCAAGCTTTCCCCACATGGCCCTGCCTCAACACTG
Source organism: Chelonoidis abingdonii (assembly GCF_003597395.2). Classification (NCBI taxonomy): domain Eukaryota; kingdom Metazoa; phylum Chordata; order Testudines; family Testudinidae; genus Chelonoidis; species Chelonoidis abingdonii. Next base: position 11,610,811 of record NC_133793.1, read on the forward strand.
ATCCCCTTGAAAGGGCTCTCTCCAGAACCAGTCAAACCAGCGTTTCTCTGCTGAGACGTTTCCAAGAGGAGAAGCAGCTAACAACAGTTACGATGGAGCTTTTGTTCCACAAGGCAAAGGCTTTCCAGCACTACAGGCCTAGGGAGGATTAGATCCAGCAACCCCGGTGTGAGGTGCCTTCATAGTATATCATGGTTGGAAGGAACCTCAGGAGGTCAGTTACTCCAACCCCCTCTCAAAGCAGGACCAATCCCCAACTAAATCATCCCAACCAGGGCTTGTCAAGCCTGATCCTAAAAACCTCTAAAGACCTAGTTAAGTAACCCATTCCAGTGCTTCACCACCCTCCTAGTGAAAAAGTTTTTCTGAATATCCAGTCTAAACCTCCTTCATTGCAACTTGAGACCATTACTCCTTGTTCTGTCATCTGCTACCACTGAGAACAGTCTAGATCCATCCTCTTTGGAATCCCCTTTCAGGTAGTTGAAAGCAGCTATCAAATCCCCCCTCTTTCTTCTCTTCTGCAGACTAGACAATCCCAGTTGCCTCAGCCTCTCCTCATAAGTCATGTGCTCCAGCCCCCTAATCATTTTTGTTGCCCTCCACTGGACTCTTTCCAATTTTTCCACATCCTTCTTGTAGTGTGGGGCCCAAAACTGGACATAGTACTCTAGATGAGGCATGTTCGACGTTGTGTAGTGGAGATCACGCAGTTCCGACGCGATGTCTCTGTCTCTACGGAGAGAGA
>NC_133793.1:11949345-12071808 GCF_003597395.2 Chelonoidis abingdonii
TACTCTGCCTGTCTTTAATCGGCTTCCGTACCAATGACTGGAGTTATTCGCTAATGTAAACGTTCTTTTAGCCAATATTTAACAAGGGCTCTAGAGTGATACCGGCAATTACAGACGTAGTCTACGTCGGTACGGGCACGATTAAGTCCGAACAATGTGGATAACGTTGTCCGCAACTAGAAAATATGTTGAGCAATGTCACAATTGGTTTTCTGAAGGAACTCGTGTCTTTATGATCTGTCGATTCTTTGAAGGGGCAACCATGTGGCAGGGGATTCCGTGGATAGTGTACTTGATTTCCGGAAAGCTTTGCCAAGGTCCCTCACACAAGGCTCTTACGTTTAAATTAAGCTGTCATTGATACGGCAGGTCCTTTCATGGCTGAGAGCCTGTTAAGCAGGGAACAGGTGCATTATGATGAATTTTAGATGGGAGGGGTAACTAGTTGGTGTTCCGAGTGTTCCCGTACCTTGGACCATCCTTTCTTTTCATAAATGATCTGGAGAGGGGTAACAGTGGGTGGCAAGTTTGCGCTCTATCAGTATTTAGACCAAAGGAGATTGTGCGACCTTCAAAGATCTCACATAGTGATTGGGCAACCATGGCAATGACGTTTAATGTTGGTGAATTGTAAGTATGCCATTGGCAATAACCCGCTATCTAGATATGATGGGTGCTATTTGCTACTGAGTCAGGAAAGATCTTGGCGTCTCATGGATCGTTTCTGAAGTTGTTCCGCAGTGGCGAGCGTCAAAAAGCAACGGGCCTTGGAATCTTAACCGGATAGAGAATTAGACTGAGAGCATATTTTGCCCTTGTATACATCCTGGTTGCTCACATTTGATACTGTTTACGTGTGGTTCTCACTTCAAAAAGTTTTCTGCATAGAAAGTTCAGAGACAGGGCACAAATTGATCAGGGGTTTGGGAGGTCCCTATGAGAAGATTAAAGAGGCTGGTTTTCTTCTCTTGCCAAAACAGGAACTAAGGGGTTTGATAGGGTATATCAAATCATGATGTGCGGAGAAGTGGTAGGAAAGTTATTTTACTTTTCAATACAGACTGGTACCGACATGAAATTGATCGGCAGCAGGTTTAAACAATAAATGGAGGTTTCTCTTCACCAGCCGCAAGTCATTTGGAACTCCTTTCTGAGGGTTGGTTTTTTTTTGAGGCTAGGACCTAAGGTTTTTTAAAGGAGAATGGTTAAATTCTGGTGTGGTTATCGCTATCGAATTTAGCGCTACTCCTCTCGTTTGGGAGGAGTTCCGAAATCGATTTAAGGAGCCGTTTAACTCGATATTAATGACGACGTCATGTGAACAGATACAGCGTTAAATCGGTATATCGGCCATTAAACCGATTTAAAGTCGCAGTGTAGACCTGGCCTTAGCTCCTCCAGTTCCGCCACCCTGGCCTCCAAAGCCCGTACATGGTCTCTGAGGGCCAGGAGTTCCTTGCACCAACTACACACACACACCACCTGCCCACAGGACAGGTAATCAAACTGGATAGCCCCCACTCTGCTGCTGGGCTTCTGCCTGCATTGTCTCCTAGTTAATGGAAAGGTAGTTTGAAGAAAGAGGTTTTGAAATGTGGTTTGGATTATAGGTTTTAAGGGGACTACAGGGGAACAGATAGGATCGACAAGAGACCCCCGCTCCCTTCCCAAACTCCCTTGCAAAACTCCGTTAGCAGCCCCTGTTCGCAAAGCTCCCTTGTCGCTTGTGAGCGGCTTTATAAAGCCCTGGCCTGAGTGAATGCCCCCCCCACTGATTAAGGCTCAGCCAATTACCAGAGGCTTCTAGCTTTCACACCTTCCTTTGAAGCTCACAGCCTCCAACTGCGAGCCACAGCACACGGTCCTTCTCCAGCGACAGAAGGCCAGCGCCCAGCCCCTCCCTCCACACCGCCAGCCCCATTCACTCCAGTGCGATCGAGGGAGAAGCCAGCTGCTCTGGGGCAGCCCGTAAAGCACTGAATGGGCCTGCCAGACCCCCACTCAGCCGTGATTAGCCACTGGGACAGCAGACCACAAGGACCATCACACACCGAACAGGACTCAGGGCTCATCATTCATAGGAGAGAGCAGCAGGATGGAGACGCTTCCTGGGTTTGCCTTATCCTGCCTCCGTCACCCTCCATTCACTCCCAGCCCCCTGCAGCAGCCACAACTCATCTGACCAGAGAGTCAGCCCAACTCTCCTCCCCCACCTCCCTAAGACACCTGGCCCACTGCTCCCTGCTGAGCAGCCATCCCCATTCCCCACTCACATCATCAGGTCCCAGCCTGAAGCATCAACTAGGAGACACCAGAGCTTAGCCGGCACCCTGCGCCAGGAGGTGCAGATCATTCACTCTCCTACCTTAGTTGAGCCCTCCCCAAATCCCATTGGTCCCTATTCTCCTATTACAGTAGCCCCAGCAAAACACACCACATGGCTCCATTGCATTAGGTGCTGGCCATACATGCTAGAGTTAATCTGACTCCCCGTGCGGCAACCTACTCTGATCCCAGGCACAGGGAGATCAGACTATCCCCATTTCTTCTGATTTAACAAACGAGGGGGAGAGCAGAAAGAGCATCAGGGGGAAGAGGGTGATGATGGAGGACTCGCTGTGGGGACCAGTTTACACAGGGATTGGAGAAACTGGTGGTGACTCCCGCTAAGAGTAAGCCAGGCTGGCGCTAGCCCAGCCCCTACCCTGGTGCCCTCTCCTCATTTGCTAGGGAGAGGGGAGGGGCCTGGGTAAGGACCCCGTCCCAGAACCAGCGGCTCTGGCTGGGTAGAGTTCCTCCCACTCCAGGGAGCAGGGCTGCAGATGCCACAACTTTCTCCCAGCCACTGCCAGAGACTGAAGGCAAAGCTCAGGCTACCTTCACTGGTACTACCCCACCTGCACGTCTGTCTGCCCCGTGTTAGCCCCTGCTGCCAGCTGGGAGAAGGAAACCCTCTTAATACCCCACTACAGACCACACAGGAAGAGGGCCTGGCTTGTCCACTTCTACCTCAGACCTGCTGCTTAGCTTCATGACATACCTGCCTGACCCTGCCCAGCCCGGGCATGCCCAAGTGGGGCCTTTTGCATCTATACACAGCTGGGTGGGAAGGGCTTTGACACATGCCGGGGTGGGGCTCCTGCCTGGGGATTTTCAGCATAGTTTTAAGTCATTATCCACAATTTTACTGGTGGGGAAACTGAGGCAGGGACATGACTTGCCCAAGGTCACCCAGCAGGCCAGTGGTAGAGCTGGGACCAGAACCCAGGTCTGCCTGAGACCCAATCCAGTGCTTCTTTCACCAGGCCACATTGCCCCTCTAATTATAATGTAATTATTATTAATAAAGCTCACCAGCGACCTAAGATCATGTTTTACACAAACCAGGTTAAGCCTTGCCTACCTCCTGGGAGGAGATGGGGTGGGAGGTGTTCACAATCCGCATTTGCAGATGGGCAAACTCCTCGGGCAAGGCAACATAGACACCTACTCCCAGCAAAACAGTGGCAGTACTGGGCACAGAAGCCAGGAGTCCTGACTCCCCAGATCCCTCCTCTAACCACTGAGCAACACACCCTCAGGTCTGTCTTGATCAGGATTGGAGAGGGGGTGTCAACGGGACACGTTAGCAAGCATGCTGCATCCTGACACTTCACCACAACTGGCTCTGCACATGTCAGAGTCGACGCTGCCAGCACGGGCCAATGCCCCTTTATGCCCTAGTCACGCCAGGCCCCAACACCAGGGTTTCTTTCCTTGTGGTCCCTCCCGGCCTGTCCTCACCTGCCGTCTCGTCTCATACGTATATTGTAAGCTCCATGGGATGGGGACTGCCTTTGGGCTCTGCGTTTGTGCGGCTAGTACAACAGGTTCCTGGTTCAGGCCTGGAACTGCTAGCATGTGAGTGAGACAGCTAATAACCAGCGAGCAGTGCCCAGCCCACCGAGGCCTTTCTAGGGACAACTGCAACACAGACGGAGAGTAATAATCTGAAGAGCCTAGTGGGGTAGGAGGCCAAGCACTCTCACACCGGGGCCGGAGACACGGTCTCAGGGCAGACTGCCAATATCGCGAGCGAAGAAATCAAAGCCGCCTCGCTGCCAAGGGAACAGAGTTCTCCCGGTGCCCGGACACATCGGGGAAGGGGGACCGTTTTAGAACCGCACCTGAGGCTTTCGGAATGGCCTCTGGGAATCATAAACCTGCATCCCCCCACCCTGCCCCCCCAGGGGCACGGCCAAGCTCCAGTGCTCTATTGTCCCCCACACGTAGCACCCATTTCATGCATCGCACGGAGCCAGATGCCACAGCAGCACAGGGACCCGTTCCCCCAGAAAGCCACAACAATAGGGCTCCACGGGCACTGGAGGGTGGCGCCCCCTGGTGGCTCTATCATACACCCCCCTCCTTTGTGCTCCCACCATCCCTCGGCCTGGCTGGGGTCAGCGTCTCCTGAATAGTCTTGTTCCACAGACACGTGGGGAGCGCTGGGGAGGAGAAGGCGGAGGGGGCAGGGAGGAAGGCTTTGGGCATCCCTCTCATCTTTTCATTCCTCTGCTGTATCCTAGCAACACCATCTGTTGCCATGGTGAGCACAGCCCACCCTCCTCTCCCCACATTCAGTGTGATGGGAGCCCTGTTGGCGGCGGGGCCTCATTCTGCAGCACAGCCCCCGGCACAAGCCCAGAATACAAACAGGGGCGACCGAGCATGAAGGGGGGGGCAGGGATACGGGAGGCAGCCTCTCTCGCATGGATGCTCAGGGTGAGCTAACAGCACGAGGCACATCGGACAGGCCCCGCGGTGCAGGGGGGCTTCAGCAGGACATGCACCCCGGGGATCAGCTGCTGGGGACCTCCTGCTGGTTCCTTCCCCCCAGGCACGCTCCCTTGACAATCCACTGCGGAGCTGGTCACCGGGCCTCCAGACTCCCAGAGCCTTTGGGAGGGTACAGACATGGGTGAGAGCCCCCTCCCCTCATCCTACTAGGGAGGGGGTTGCACATACGGCCAAAGAATGACCTCTGGCCCCAGCCTTGCTCCCCTTGCCCTGCTCTGCCCTCGGCCCCAGCCTTGCCTCCCCATGGGGCTGACTGGCTCTGCTCCCACCCCCACGCAGCCAGCGCTCTCCTCCCACAGGCCTCCCCCATGGATAAGCTCGTGGGTGGGAATCCCAGCGAGGGAGGGGGGCAGTGAATGGCTCGGCGGGGCTGTAACGGGATAGGAAGCGGGTCAGATGGATTGTGGGGTTGGCCCCAGACACCGCGCCAGCTGCAGACAGGCTCCAAGGCAGAGAAGTCCCTGGCACGGGAGGAATGTAAGGCTGCCGTAAGCAGGCCTGCACTTCGGGGGGGCGGGGGGGCAGGGCAGGGCATGGCCGAAGCACTGCAGGCTGCAGAGCCATCCCCAGGGAAGCTGCTGGAAGTCAAAGGAGGCGAGGCCCAGGGACATTCTCACTTTCATCAGAGTCCCACCAGCCCCCTGCACAGGCAGCATCTGGGCGCACAGCACCTTTGCCCTCCCCTCCCGCTGGGCTCGCCCACACCACACCCCTCTCCGAATCCCCAGCTCATTCCCAGGCAATGGGGCTGATGCATGAAATGAGTTTCAGTGGGGCTGCTGGGACCAGGCTGAGACAACCACTCACCACGCAGAACCCGCTTTCCTAATGGGACGGTGCCACAGAAACAAGCAGATTCAGCGATGCTCTCTTAGCTCCAGCTCCGGTCGGGGACCCAGCGGCACTGGAATGAACATTGGCACCAGCCAGTCAGACCCTGTCCCACCTCACACAGATCAGCCTTTGCGAATGACAATAGCAAAGGCTGATCTGTAATTTCCTGGGGGTGGTAGCCGGCTGGGGGGGCTTTTCGTCTCCAATCAGGCCCTGGCAGGTCTGATGCGGGGAAGGCTGTAGGCAATGGAACGGGTGCAAGGGCTAGACTCCTAGCTATGGCCCTGCCCTGGAGAGGAGGGTTGTTCTGGGGGGCACCCGAGTGCCCAGAAGCGTCGGCTTTCCAAGCCAATCCTAGCACTAGAAAATGGAGCTTTTTGCTCTGGGAAGAAGCCAGAGCCGAGTGATTCAGCTTTCTTGCCTAGCCTCCGAGCAAGCAGGGAAAGGGCAAGAAAAAGGAGACAGGTCACTGCCGCGTTCAGCCCGCCAGGACACGATCTGAACAAGACTCATCACTCTCCCGTTGTTGTCAAAAGGCTGAGCAGGGCCCTGTGGCGCCCCCCGCCCCCTCCCCCCCGCCTAGGGCAGAGGAGCCCCTACAGCTCTGGTATCGAAACAGCCCCAGGCATCCTTTCCCGCCCCATCACTGCGGTGGCAGCAGCCGCCGTTTAGGATAGGAAGTGAAGAATGCCACAGCCAAGCCACATGACGACAGGAGGGCATTTTGGGAGCCAGGACACCGAGCCAGCCCAGCAACAATGAGCACTCATGAGTCTCCCCAGCCATGTATATGGAAGGTGGGCACTGGAGTGGCACTCAGGAGATATGGGTTTAATTCCCAGCTCTGTCAGTCTCAGCGTGTGTGACCGTGGGCAAGTCACTGAATCGCGCTGGGTCAATTCTCCCATCCTTCCTCCCATCCTTTGTCTGTTGTCTCTTTGGGGGCAGAGACGCTCTCTCAATCTGTATATACAGAACCTAGGGCAACTGGGCCCACCTCAGCTGGGACCTCTGGCATATGCCAAATTGATCCTACCAGTTCGGGTCTGCCAGGATCACAGGGCTGCCCCAAGGCTTTTGTGGGCGGGGTGGGGGGCATCAGTGAGATGTTTCTAGCGAGTCCACACCAAATGTAACCGCCGCGTTCTACGTAAGCCAGGCACATTTCAAATCTTTATGTCTCTCCCTGCCCCAGCCACTAAATCAGAGCCTCACTGAGTGATCCTTTCACCCCCAGGATCGGTTTGAGTCCCCAGCATGCTTCAGGAGAAAAATGGCTAGCGGCTGGATCATGAGAAACCGGGGTGAATGAAAGAGTCAGAGGAAGATTAGGGGTTGGGAGGCCCTGGGCCAGAACAAGTGGGGGCCCCTGGCCACTCCTTCCACCTGCAGTCCCCGCCCCCACCCTGTCTGGTGCACCCCAGTTCTTGGCAGGAGCACTAGGTGGGCAGAGTGGGGCAAGCCCCCACACACTGACCTTGCTCCCCATCAGGAGCGCCGAGCAGGTTGGGGTGCAGGGCCACCCATTTTTCCTGGAGCCCCCCAACTGGCTGGGGCCCCTGGACACAGGCCCTGGTGGCCCAGTGGCTAATCCACCACTGGAAGGAAACTGGGAACCCTTCCCCCCCTAATTCTCTGCATGGCAATTTTATGGCCAACAGTTCACAAAGTCCAGCCCTATGGGGCGTTTCTTAAAGGGGCCCTGCAAAGAAAGTTACATCGCCTTGTGCCCCTGGTTTTGCTTCTTTATGGTGGAAGCAGTCCAGATTGTTCTTTTAAAAAAGAACTAGGGTTTTTTGTTTGTTTGTTTTCTTTTCTTCCCTGCTTGCTTTCTACCCTAGAAATATCAGGAACGGCAAATCTGGTCTCCTCTGGAGGACTCATTTGATGGCGTACAGCTAGAATTGGTGAGTTCTCTCTGAGAAAATAGAGATGACGAATTTCTAACCCTTTTTCTAAGGCATTTGAGTTAAACAAAATATTTTCACAAGAATCTAAAGAAAAGGCTCACATCACTTCTCCTGCATGACGTACAAAATCTCCAGTCATCCATAGAGTCTTCCAGGAGTAGATAAGACCTGAATTTTTAGTGTTAAAAAAAATCACCCACAAAAAAATAGAACAAAATCTCTTTTGGAGGCCTTTGTACATCATCAGGAGAAGGGGGGGCGGGGCATGCATGGACTCTCTGAGCTGGCGCACAGCTGATCCAGAGTTAGGTCACAACAGGAACACTGACGATTAACGTACAACACTCCTGCAGCAGAGACTCCCCATAGGGGTTATGTGCTGGATTGCAGGTTCCTTGGGGGCAGGGATTGTCTTTTTCTTCTGTTTATACGATGCTACTGATGTAGCCGATTGACTGCACTCGCAGTTCAGTAATAAAAATGTTCACGAGACCAAATAAACAAGCTTAGCCAATTTACTGCCTAAAGACAAAACAGTACGATAAAAAAAGGAGACATGCCCCCCGCCTTTCGGGAAGCAATTTGCAGCATGTTCACTTCAAAGATCCACCCTCAACATTATTTTCTTTATAATAGGGTTGCTTACAAGCTAAAAGCACTTTATACTTCACCTAAGACCCAACCCACTCGTTCCTACCAATTTCTTCTCTCGTTTGTCACATTCCAAAGCAGCTGGGCGCAGAGGTAGTTCCCAGTCTGGGCAAGGACACACCATTCATGCATCTTGTCTTTTGACACCTTCCCTGTTTTCTAATGCCAAAGCTGACTTCAGCTTTGCCGAGTGCTGTAGGATACCTGACGTAGGTGAACAGAATTGTGGGACGAGCACACGACATTCAGTCAGCACAACTTCCCAACACCTACCCATGTGCATCTCCGATTAACACTCTGAACATAATACCTATCAACATGGTGTATACCAGAGGTTCTCAAAGCCCGTCTGCCGCTTGTTCAGGGAAAGCCCCTGGCGGGCCAGGCCAGTTTGTTTACCTGCCATGTCCGCAGTTTGGCCGATCGTGGCTCCCACTGACCACAGTTCGCCACTCCAGGCCAATGGGGGCTGCGGGAAGCGGCACGGGCCAAGGGATGTATGGTGTATACTACACCTAACTATATGTATTGGCTAATAGCTTAGCACAGGGCGTCCTCATCCAGACCCAGTGCTCCTAGGCATTTTAGTGGGGCAGCCACACTTAGTGACCCACTGACAACCTGCAGAAGTCTCAGAGCCAGGGCACACCTGCCGGGAGTTGGGCCTTCAGCCCCTCAGGAGATGCCTGCCGGAGCCCCAGCAGGTGTGTCTTGTGTCCTGAGCCTCCCCGCTCCCTGCTGGGCAGAAGCCCCTACTCCACCACCCTGCTGCAAGGCAGAGGTCCCCAGTGGAGAACGGAGAGTGGTCCCGAGAGCCACACTTTAACTATAAAAGAGCCGCATGTGGCTCGCAAGCCACGGTTGGGCTACCCCTGCATTACAGTAACACCAGTAATAAACCATCATCATAGAAGAAGGAGGGACACCTAGAGTGCATCTACACAGCAAGCGTGAAAAATTGGGACGGGGTGAGGTGGAGGATAATAGGAGCCGTCACACCTAGAGTGCGTCTACACAGCAAAAAAACCAAACCCACCCCCAAACATGGCAGTGAATCAGAGCTAAACGCTGCAGTGTAGCACCTGGGCTCCAAGACCCTTTCCCCCCACTGGGTTTCTGAGGTCAGGCTCAGTCTGAGCCCAGACGCCCACGCTACTATTTTCAGCCTGGCTGTAGGTGCCTGAGTCAGCTGAGCCGGGCTCTGAGCCCACCGTAGGTTTCCCTTGGTTTTCACTGTTTAGGGCTGCCCCTAAGCAGTACCAGAGACATAGTGCAAGGCTAGGCCTGGGATCTGGTCTGTGTGGGCAGAGCCTGCAAAGTCAGTAGGCTCTGCCTGAGTTCAGGCGTCCAGTACAACTGGGCCCTAGTTATTTTCAAGTCACCTTTAAATCAGATCAGAGACTATGAGACATGGTGCCAAGACACTGGCTGGCCCATATCTTTGGAAGCAGAGGGGACTCTGAAACCCCACCTCTTAGCAGGAGCGCAGCGATGTCTCCCCCACCCCACCCTCAGCAAACATTACCTGGCCCATCAGCTGAGGTCTTGCAACTCAGTGCACCCATTCGCTTACAAAGACCTCCCCCGGCCTCCCCCCCGGGGCCTGCTCCACAAAGACAAAGGGAAGCCTGGAGCTGCCTGTAAGTATAAATGTGTGCACGCAAGCACCACAACCCTGCAATCAATGGGAGGGGGAGTGTGTGTGTTGTTGGGGGGCGCAGAGTTGTCGGGGGAAAGGTAGTGTATCTTTAAAACAACATCACAAGCACCCCCCCACCTCCTTCCATGCAGGATTGGGCTGAATGACTCAGTCTGGAGGGAGGGGAGGGCATGGAAGGAAGCCCCTGCTCCCCAAGATCCACTTCCCAGCCACAGAGCGCGAACTTCAGACAACAAGTCCCTTAACACATGGCCACTCCCACCAGTCGTGCCTTGGACTTTACACTCCCCTTCCAGCTCCCAGCCTCCCTCCCTGAGCCCACACCCGCCCCTGGCCCCCAGGGCACAGCTTGCACCTCCTTATTAACCCCTGAAGGAGCCAGCCTTGCAAGACAGGAGGAGGGGGAGAATTTCCTTTCCCACCCCACGGGCGACTGGCCCCCAATACTGACACCCCTCCTCCCCCAGCAGCCCAGGTGGAAAGTACCTGACACAGTGAGTCTCTGCGGTCTGCCTGGCAGCGCTTGCTCCCGGCTGGGGAGCCGGGTTTTGCCCGGCATGGCTGCGCGCAGATGATCGGGCTGCCCCCTGTCCAGCCTCCGCATGCAACTAACTAGCCAGCAACTTCCTAAGGCCGTGGGCGTGGCCAGAGGGGAGGGGCTAGTGCAGGGGGCGGGGTTAATGGGGACCGGCTGCCCACCCCAGGGAAAACGTGTGCATTTTCACAGTGAATCCTGCTGGTGCACTGAGTTGTCATCCTTTAAAGTGTGTCCCTGTGGGAGATGCCATGCAAACCACTATCTCTGCTGCTTAAGATCTGCAGAAGTTGGGGGGAGGGAGGGAAGCTCATGAAGTCCATACAAAGATCCCAGGGGACTCATGCGGCCCCGCTCCTGGCCCTGGATCCATGTGGGTGGATCCTTGGGACTGGGAATGGATCTGATGGCAGGATCAGAGTCTAGGGAAGCTGGCTATCACCCTGACTTGGGGCAATTTGTTGAGTCGTCCCTAGAGCTGGGTGGGAAGCAAAGACCTTTCATGATATAGAAAAATGCTCCTGGATTGAGACAAAGAGTAAAAATCTCAGGAAATCTTCAACGGAAAAATCAGAAGAAATAAGTTGGGTCAATCAAAATGTTTTGTTTTGATCCTTTAGAAATGTTTCAATCTTGACCATTTTTTTAAATCTTTACTGTAATTCGCTTTGGTTTTGAACTGAAAAGTCGCTTCAAGCTGGACAACGGATTTTTTTCATTTAGAAACAAACCCTTTTGGCAATTTCAAAACTTTTTTTTTATTTTCCCCCAAAATGTCAAGAAAAAAGCCCTTTGTCAAACCCCACTCTTTTTAGCAAACAGTTGGGTTTGATGCAATCACTGGATTAGGAGCATCTCAGCCTGAAGAGCCTTAGTTTCAAATATATTCTCCTGTTTTTCATTGAGCTTATGACCAGGGTCCTAGTGGGGAGCCAGCTGTGGTCACTCAGTGTGAACTGCAAAGAATGGGGCAGACAATCCCCCAAAAGCCAGTGGATATTCCAATATTTAGATTAACCAAGACAGCATAAACCAGCTTCTTTATTTACTTTACTGGTTACTCAAAAATCCAAACAACACAGTTCCCTTAAAGTGATCCAGCTTCAGGCCTCCTCCATCCAGGTACCTAAGTCAAATATGATGATTTCTGAAAATCTTATTTCATCATATAAAAGAAAAGGTTCTGTCAATCCCAACGGATCAGACACATTACCTGCCAGGTTACTGAATATTCCAGATCTTAACTAAATACACACTACAGCCAATTCTTAGTAACTCAACTATTATTTAAAAAAAACAGTATGGTTAAAAAAAATCAATATGCATGCAGACATGAGTTTAATTAATTGAAGATCAGATTCATTGCAGAAATGAGGAGCTTTGTAGTTGCAAAGAGTTCTTTCAGAACTAGTTCACAGTTCATAGTCCAATGTCCAAATACCAAATTCAGGGTGTATCCGCATAACTGCGACCTCAGCCTTGAGACTCAAACTTCCCCTGACGAAGCCTAAGCAGATCTGAGATGACAGAATCAGGACCCAAGGATCTTTTATCCAATTCATGCCTTTTGACAAGTTGGAGTTCAAAAGGTAGTTAGCATTGACTTTGAAGGTAGTTAGCTATAGAATTAACATAAGGCAATTGGCTTGTTCCTCCACCATTCACAGGTTATTTGCTATACATTTCAAAGAGAGATGAATACCGAGATATCCCACATTTACAATTCATTAAAATGCTAGGATGTTCTTTTGACCTCTGAATTATCAGAATACAGCATAGACAGGGACTGTTGATTACATTGTCGACCCTACTCTTACACATGGAAATACACAAAAACACAAACATTCTCTCCCCACATGTCTTTTGAGGGTTATTTATTTTGCAGGATGTTTAACCCTTTCTAGTCACGCCTCATAGAGGTATTCTTCAATTTCACGTACATTGCTGGAGGATTATTAGTAGCATCTAAGAATGATAGCGTGATGATGGCTGCCCTGTTGGCCAACTCACTGGGGACCTCCAAAGCCAAAAGTGAGCCACGACAGCATGAACTAAAGAGCCAAAGCTGTGTAGCTAGAGACTGGAAAAAAAACAACTCATATCCTCTGTGGATCAGCCCAGAGGGAGTCTCATATCACACACTCACCAGAGAGTTACAATAGCACCTACACAGAGCATCATGTGTTCATGGGAGGGTAATGAGCAGTACTTAAGTATTCCTCACAGTGCAGACAGGCAGGATCATTGTTCCCATTTCACAGATGGTGCAACTGAGGCATAGAGAAAGAAGGTGATCTGCCCAAGCTCACACAGCGAGTCAGTGCCAAAGCCATGATGGGAACTCAGCCATCATTTTTGCCTCTTGATCATAAATCTGTGCCTCTTCCTAACATCTGTATGCTGTAGCACCATATCAGGGTATTTACTTATATATTCGGCATGCATTTTAGCACTCTCTTGGGAACTGGATGTAATAATGTTAGATTATACAGGAAGGCATGACATAAAACTGTTTCCTGTTGTTTTTTATCCATGCTCCGAGAATGGTTGATCGGTATAAATCCACACATTGGTCCTAGCCCAGGAAAAGGGCTTACAGCTCAAATGTCCAATTTTAAATGAGCCTGGCTGCTCCGGCTGCTTACTGAAGTAATCATAATCCTGTGTTGGTGACATAAACATCTCTATGACAACGAGCAGTGATGTCACCATCAGAGGATTATGATGTAAGAAGCAGCAGAAGGAGCTGCAGATAGACTCTTAAAAGGACAAAGACCCACCTTGATGCACACATACCCCTGCTGGGAAATACAGGGAAGGGAAGGTGCAGAAGACAGATATACTGCTTGCACTTTTGAAAGCAGTTTACTAGCAAGCTGATCTAACTAATGAAACCTGCTCTAGCAACTGAACAGAGAAGTGGTGTTACCTAATGGTTAGAGCAAGGAGCCAGGACTCCTGTGTTCTGCCCCGCTCCTCTTCCTCTGTCTTGCTGTTTGGCATTGGGAAGTTACTTCTGTCTGGGCCTCAGCTTCTTCCATGGGGATAATATACCCAGGTCCAGTGATCTATGGGTAGATTAGAACTAATCTAGATTCTTTGCAAGGGATTAGCGATCAGCTACCTACCTCCCAGGGTAGTGTGAGTTTAATTCATGTTTGTGAAGTACTTTGGGTCCTCTGCATGGAAGGCACTTAAAATTAATGATTTCCCCTCATTAGGCATCAGCTTCTCTTGAAAATCAGCCTCTGGCATGGCAGACTAACTGTGGCCTTAATTTAATTCCTAGCCCATGTATCAAATACCAGATGAGGCCTAGTCAAAATAAACAGAGATTCACTGGTGTTTTGGTGGAAAAGAAACTGCTCTATTTTTAACACCCATTCCCAACAGGGACTTCTGGAGCTACAAAGAACCTGGCAAAATGTCAGGATTATCCCAAAATAATTTACTCTAATGATGCTGTGTTTAGATGAGTAACTGTTAGGGTTATAAAAAGAACAGGGCGTCCAGCAGCACCTTAAAGACTAACAGATTAATTTGGCCATAAGCTTTCATGGGTTAAAAAACCCCACTTCTTCAGATGCCAAAGACTGACAGCCCCTAGGGGCTGATCTTGGAAAAATGCTCCGTCCAGGACCCCTTGTGGGAAAGAAGCAGCATCTCTCCGACCCGTGATCAGCCAGGAGCAGGATTCTGGGGGGAGGCAGGGGTATCCTGGGGAGGATTTAGTGCTTTATCCCATAGGGGGAAGGTTGGATTCCCACCTAGGCCTCCCACCAGTGATCGCTATCAGGAGGGCACCGGCAGCTTTTCCACTGCGCTGCTCCAGCTAGCGAAACCAAGGGAGAACAGAGAGCCCTAGAGACTCAATAACCATCCCCGAGCAAGGCCGTGACCTGAAGGGGCGGGGCTGAGTTCCCCAATGCTCTTACTCAGCAGCTCAGCCAGACAGAGGTTACCCTTGGACTTTAGCATCAGCAATTTTGTTTCCTTCTCCGAGTTTCCGTAAGCCATTAAGTCCCAGTCTGGTTCAAATTCCATCTCAGCCTCTAATCCTTGTCCCTCCCTCTTGGCCTCCTGCCTGTCCCCTCCCCAGTCTTCACCCCCGACCCCCAGTCAGTCTCTGCTGTTGTCTTCCTTATCTCACCATTAAAGCCCTATATCACCCCCCCCCCCGGTGCCCTCCCACCACGCAGGGCTTATTTTCTAATAGTCATCACTGGTACCAAGAACAATTTTAATTTAACGCCAGCTTCCCCCCACACCCGTATCCTGCCAATGCCAGCTAGCGTTCCAGCAGCGGGAGCTTCCTCCCTGCAGTGCCCTGGTGTGGCGAACTTCCTCCCAGCGGTGTCATGCGAGCGACTGACCTAAGCAATGTGAGCTTTACCAAAACAGTGCCCTATGGTGGGGAACTTCCTCCCAGCAGTGCCCTGAGGGGGGGAAGCTTCCTCCCAGCATGACCATGCTCATGCCATCCCTGCCTCACTTTCCCCTCTCATGTTTCAACTCCAGGGCATAGTGTTGCTCAGACAACAGCCTTTGAACTCAGGTTGTTGTATAAACCCACCCTCTGTTTTTCCTCTCCTCTTTGTTGAATTTCCCCACGACGACGGCGCTTGGTGGCCCGGGCTGGGTTGGCACCTGAATGAAGGAGTGTAACTGTGTCCTATAATTTCCTACTTGATGTCAAAAGGCGATTAAGAAGGGCTCTTTGTGAGTGCTTGAGAACACTCCGCTGATGGAGGGAGAGACCCCGGCGCAGCTTCTCTCTTTCTTCCCCAGGTGCTCCATTAATTGCACTTGCAACTCCTTTGTTTCCATTTAATTCTCTCTTCTTTTTTTTTTTTTTTTTTTGAAATTAAATGAAATCTTGGAGAAGGAGCCCAAAGCCTTGAAAAGACAAGTCCCAGTTGGTGCACGGGGAGAGTGGGCCAAACACAACCCTGGTGTAAGTGGGAGCAATCCTTTAGGTTGCCACGAGCTCCCCATGTGGTGCTGCAGGGCTGAGCCACGGCCCAACATTCCTGCTGAGCGATTCAGTGGCAGACTACAGAATGGGGAGAACTGACATCAGAGCTACCCTCCAGTCATCTCTCTGGTCTCTGGGCACGCCCCCCGCCACACCCCAGCCGGCCCCCCAGGGAGCTGGGATCTCCACCCACCACACCCCAGCCGGCCCCCCTGAGAGCTGGGGGGCTCCACTCACCTCACACCCCAGCCGGCCCCACGGAGAGCTGGGGGCTATAAGCCCCAGCCAGCCCTCACCATGATCCAGCCAGCCCCCCTGAGAGCTGGGATCTCCATTCACCACACCCCAGCCGGCCCCAAGGAGAGCTGGGGGCTGGCGAGGGAATGAAATTGGGACGCTCGCTATTAACACACATGGCCACATCCCCCGGGAGACAGAGCCCCTCTCGTGTTGTGCATGCTCCCAGTCAGACACAGGCACATGCAAACCCTTCAACACGGTCAGAGAAACACACAAACCCTACAGCTCCACACAGCCAGCACCAGACACTCCCTCCCCCCTAGACATACACATATGCAATGCCACACACACCAACCCAGCTACAAAGATGGACGCCTTCCCCTCTGCACACCAGTGGTCTGGCTTTAGACTTAGGGCCTTATCCAAAGCCCCTGAATTTTCACTGACTCCAGTGGGCTTTGGCTCAGCCCCCAAAGGGAGCATGCCTGCCATTAGTGGAGCGTCTGCCCGGGTGTAAGAGGATGCAGAGAGCATTAAAAATATATTTGCTGACTGCAGGGTTTGATTGCAATGCCCAGGGGAGAAGAGGAGGAGAAGCAGGACAGCTGAAAGGGCTGGGCTATTTACACCAGTATCTGGGCTTTATCCCATGCTATGGCTGGGCCTCAAAACCCAGGGTGCCAAACTGAAGCAGCATGAGCCATCGTGATGCACTATTGTGGGAATCAGTGCAGCGGGTCCAGAGTCATCTAGTCCTTCCTTAATAAACACATGGTTGCAGAGCAGAGGAGGCTGATCCAGGTGTAAATCCAGAGTAAACTCAATGCAGACGCTCTGGATTTCCACCAGGCTGAGAGCAGAACCCGGCTCAAACCCTGTTACAGCAGAAATTTTAGGTGCAGGATTGATTTCAGGGCACACAGATTCCTATCTTCCTTTGCAAATGTTTCCTCCTTCCCTCACGTCCCCACCCCACCCCAGGACAAAGGAAGAAATGAGGAAAAGAAGCAGATAAATAAAATGGGGGTGGAGGAGTGAGGTACCGATAAATCAATTTTAAATAAAAGGAAGGAAAGACAAAGCGGTGGAGGGGGAAGGGGATGAAGGAAACAGAGGAGCGCCCCACACAATGGAAACCAAGCCAGACAGCTCCAAGTTCATTAGATTCTCTAATAATATTGAAATGACATAAAAAACAGAAAGGCTGCTCGGCGGGGGGGGGGCTGGGGGAAAGCTGCATAGCGGGAGAAACTGTGTCATTAAAGGAGCCATCAATGGGGAATTGCATTGTGGATTAAATTGCAGGGTAAAAGTGTGTGTTAGGTGGCGGGGGGAGAAGAATCTTAAATTCAAGTGATTATTGCAGCTGAGAATGAATTAAAATCCCTGTGCAAGCAATTTAGGTCACAAACAATGTGCTCAGAAAGTACCTTAGAAGGAGCAAATGCGTGTTGGGCTCAGAGGAGCGTATATATTCCAGATCTGGGCGCTGCCCGGCCATTTAGGGCCTTTATCAAGCTGCCCTCTCGAGCCTCTGACTCACTTCCGTTCCCTTTTCTGTCTTTCCTTTTCACTTTCCTTTCTTTCTTCCTTTCCATTCCCCTTCTGCCTTGTCCTGAGACCTGGACACTCCCACTGTCTCTGGAGGGGTGAGGGTGAGGAGAAAGAGCAAATGCAAATTGAGGTGGGGTGTATTTCAATCTGGTTCTATGCTTTCCCTAGAGGCAGGATTTTGTGATCTGGGGCTTTCCTTTAGCCGTTCCTGAGAGCGCAGTGCCCAAGCTGGGATCAGGCTGCAGATACCCCTAAACAGGAGGGGAATTTGATTCAGCTCCCGCTTTCGCTAAAGCTAAGAACAGGCCAAGAACTTCCCTGGAAAACCTGAACCAAACCCTGCCTGGGATCCATCAAGGCCTGGAAAATATCAAACGTTTCTGCTGGCTCCTTCCCGCTGAGGCCAGAAGCAGAAGCGATCAGGAGAGGGGCGTGAGCCTGTATTCCTGGCCTAGCTAGCTGCAGCGGTCACGTCTCCAGCTGCAGGAGTGTTCTCAAAAATTCACACAGGCCTCCCAGCTCTGGGGCTTTCACCTCCGAGCAAACCGCTGAACCTTGTGATAAGTCTCTGGCCAGGAGGAGCCATGGAAGTGACTGCAGAACAGGCTCCCTCCTCTGCTCAGAGCCATGGGGTCCCAGATCAGGGTCGAGCCTCTGAGACTGCAGCTGTGCTAAGGGGCTGATGCCATTAAGGTCCATGGAAAGACACTGGCTGATTTCAGTGGGCTCTGGCTCAGTGCCTAAGCAAGGACGCTGTTGCAGGGACAGTGACAGCGTGGCAGGTCCTTGGTGTTGGTTGGTTTAGCTGGAGACAATGGATGGAGCCATCTGGGCACATCCAGATCTCAGGGGACAGTGCATTCTGGGACACCCATCTTCTAGCATCCAGCATTGTCACAAGGAGTAGGGGATCTTGGGTAATTTCCAAGCATAGGGGCCTGCCTGGTGGGATGGAGTTAGGAGGACCTGTTGTGTCTCTGATTTATACCAGCCCACTGGATCTAGACAAACAAAAACAAAATCTCACAGATGCCCAACCCAAGACCTGCTAGAATCAATGGCCTATAGATCAGGCCCTAGATGATCCAGTCCACCCCCCTGCCGGTGCGGTGTTGTTCCCTATTGGATAGGACAGAGATCTCGCTCCCCAACCCCCATGATCCAGAGCACAGCCCTGAGCATCAGGAGAGCCACGGTCTAGTCCTACCTGTGCCCGTGACGGCTGGTATGGCCTTGGGTGTGTCACTGCACCTCTCTGCAGCTGTTTCCCCTCCCACCCTTTGGCTGTAAGTTCTTCAGGGCAAGGACTGTCTCACGCAGTGTTCATACAGTGCCTAGCACAATAGGGCACAGATCTGAGCTGTGGCCTGTAGGTGATGATAATAATATAATATAACATCATCATTTCTCGCAGGGGCAAGCTCATTAAAAACTTAGTCCCCTGCTAAACAGGAATGTACCCCAAACTCCTATCCAGACAGGGAGAAGATAATGATCCCATGGAGTTCGAGCTGAGACCTGGGGAAACTCGTGCAGCATGTGAGCCAACAGAGCTTTCAGCGACCGCTTTGCTTTTTCTTCCCCCTTCAGGACCCAAATACTGCAGCCTTGGTCTTGCTTGGTGTGAGATAAAAGATGCTGCCTGCAGCTGCCTGTCAGGAACAGGTTACATTTACACACACATCAGGCGGGTGTGTAGTGGTGGGGGTGGGGGGACCCAACAACCTGACAACGGTGGTGGCCTCATTCTGGTTCGAAAGGCAACATTGACACCCCCGTATGTCACCCATCAGCTCACCACTAAGCTCGCTCTCTCACTTGGGCTTCATTTGTCTGCATGCCAGCCTCCTCCTCCCTCTCTCCTGCTCTCCCTCTCTCTCCCCCTCTCTCTCTCTGCCAGAAAGCAGCAGCTTCGAGAGCTCTGCAGTTCAAACATTAAGGTAATTATGATGCAGTGGGCGTTGGGGAGGGGGAGTGGGTGGGGAGGTTAGGGGGGGATGGCTATACACTGTCCTGCAATGCCCTATTGTTTCAACGACTAGATGGAAAATTTGAAAAGCAGGGTGGGAATGGGTGGGGGGGGTCTAGTGGGATTTTCTGGGAAGGGCTGATGCAGGAGGGGCTCTGATCTGGCTTCAAGTGGCGAATGGGGAGGTGGTGGTTATGGAGCAATTCATGCAGGCAAGGGCAGCTGCATACCTATAGACGCACCGATAGCCGCATGTACAGACGGACCTGTCAGGAATTGTTTTGGTAGCCAGAGGGGAACAGTTCTCTCCATATGTGCGTCTTATTGCGGCTGGATGTTGTACCTCCTCGGGTTCAGTAATTTGTCGGCGCCTTCTCCATATCCCTGCTAGTCACAGCCTAGTGTGTATAGAAACAGGCTGGCCAGGCATTCTCTTTATGGCCCATTGTTCATTCTGCCCCGCCCTCGTCCGATGCGACACAACCTCTTTGCAACCTTCTCCATTCTGTCCACCTTCTCCTACCCTTCCATTGTTCTACTCTGCCTTGTCCCTAGACATCCCTTCCAGAGGCTTATCCAGTCGGTGCAGCCTCATCTACCCGCATGCTCTAACCCCAGCCTTCTAGCGATAGAGGATCTTGCAGGTAGGAGAAGGAAGAAACATATTATAAGACCATCCCCGCACAATGTCTTGCTCTTCCTGTTGTTCAGCTGAACAATATCCATCAATCTTTCTATATTCATACGACACCTCTAATTCTCTGGATGCATCCTAGACATCCCATTCTGCCTGTACACTGGTATTACTAGAAATGCTATTGTTCTATGTACCACTACCTGTGCATCCAGCACGACTATATCCTATTCTTTCAGTGACATTGGGAGTGGCATGGAGGGGCTGGGGACTCAGGGGAAATACAACATTTCTCCAAATTTCTTCTTCAGCAATTTGAAGGAGAGACAAAGACCCAAGGTCCCTCTTAAGAAAATGCCCCTGCCTCGTAAGCTACCTCTAAGGCAAAGCCGGTTGTGAATTTGCATCAGCGGGATTTTATCCTGCTTCAGACATGCATGAAAGAGGCCGAGGCAGGGAACAAGTCATGAAGAGCCAGCTTTGCAGATGAGAATCGATTCCTCTTCTCTGCCATTTCATTAGATACATTTTGTTCAGGCAGTGGCAGGTCAACTTAAAGGAACGGATCTCTGAATGCAGAGAAAAAGTTGTGCAAAGGATACACCAAAATCTATAACAAAAGGATACTCTGTGACTGAGGAATGAGCATACTCTAGGTTAGGTATGATTATTGTTAATAATAATCCAGTAGCACCTAGAGGCCACAGCTGAGATCAGGGCCCATTAGGCTAGGTGCTGTATGTCACACACTGAGAGACAGTCCCCCCCAAAACTTACAGTCTAAACAGAAAAAGGAAGGATGACGATCATCCCCATTTTACAGATGGGGAAATTGAGGTACAGAGCAATTTGCCACTGTGTTACATGGAGTTTGTGGGAAAGCTGGAGACTGAACCAGAATCTCCTGGGTCCCAGTTCAATGCCTTAGCCACCAGCCCATTCTTCTAGGGAAACTTGTTCAGGTTCATTTCCAGGCTCATGAATCTCTGGGGTCTAGGACTTGGGCTGTACATCTTGTGAGATCATTTTGTCTAGCAAGGTATCAGGTTCTTTCTACCTCGAGGCAGATCACACAGAGGTACCCCCAGATGGGCCTTTGCCTTGGTGTTTGGGCACTTCCTGGCCACGGGCCAGGACATACAGAAGCAGCTTCAAAATTACAAAGCAACCTAGAAAAAAAAAATGAACCCAACTATCTGGCACCTCCATGATGATCTGAGTGACTCAGCCATGCGGACTCAGTGTGGTCTGGGGCATGTTCAGCCAGCAGCCCTCACAGTCAAAGGAGCCCCAGGATACTGTATGACCCCAACCCCCAGAAGGCGGGGGGGAAGTCAAGGCCCAAACTAACCAATATACACTCAGTGCACTGGCACAGGGCCCCGGCCTCGGGGGTGGAGGGGAGCAAACCACCCACCCACCCAAAACTTCCCGCAGCCAGCCCCAATTAACACCCCACTCCACAGCCTGGTTGTGGGCCAGCCATCAAGCCATGCCAGGGACAGAAAGGGGGCAGGGCTGGGCATTGCTTGACAAGGCCTCCCACCAGCATACTGTGGAAAGTGCCAAGGACCATAGAGGGGAGCTGGACCAGCCCCATGGCACTGGAATCACAAGTGCTCTCTCTCTCCCTCCCCCCCAGGGGCAGGACCCAAACCCCCATGTCACAGTCCAGGCGACAGGACCCGACCCTTCCCTTGGGCCTCCCAACCCCCCTGGGATTGGGGAAGATGGGGGGCCCCTATTTAAATAGTGCACAGTATCCCAAAATTATTTCAGACGGCCCTGGGAGCAGGCAGAGACCTCCAGGGGAGGCAGGGGAGGGCGTGGACCCCCCCTGGGGCAAAATGGGCCCATTAGACTGAAAGAGACAAAACAAAATGCCAATAGAATCGGCCAGGAACCTCCGATTTCACCCTTTGCTGCCAGCCCGTTAACCAGCCCTGTGGTCTTTCCTGCACCCTATGGCTCTGCCCCACCACCTCACTTCCCCTGGTCTCTCCACTGCCCCATAGCCTCGCCCCTCTCCAGCAGAGACAGAGGGAGGTTATGGACCCTGATGTGCAGAGCCCAGGGTTCATCACTCCTGCTGGCTCCCTAGTGACTGCATCTGCTTCTGGAAGGGCCCAGCCAGGCCAGCACCATGGAGAGCTCCTGGCCTGGCAGGGACGGCCAAGATTAGATGTAAAGAGCAATTTGATTTTTATGCAGTCAGAACCCTGGGACCCTTTCTCCAGCCCCTCCGCCTCCTCCTCCTCCTCTCGCACCCAGGCCCCCGGCTGCTAGCACTGGGTAGAGGCAGGCAAGGTAGACAGAGGCCTTGTGAAAGCCCTGCCCTCACACCCTTCTCTCTATCAACACTCCTGGCTTGCCATCCACTTACTGATGCCCCTCAGTTCTGCCCTGCAGCAATCCTGCTACTCCCACCCTGGTCCCTCTAGAACAGAGACGGCCACGCACCCCAGCTTGTCCTCGATTCTACATGGGTGGTTCAGGGACGTGGACTAACTCCTGCTAAGAATTAGGTTGAGACCACCAAACTCGCATCATATGTGGTGCAAGCAATAGCGAACCCAGATCCAGCATCTCAGCCTCTCCTTTCCTAAGTGCCTTTCGTGGTCCAGTGGCTCAGGTCATGAACTGGGACTCAGGACAGCTAGGTTCTCCTCCAGGCTCGGCATGACCTTTGGCAAGTCTTTTCCCCCACTCTTTCTGCCTCAATTTCCCCTTCTATACAACAGTGATAACGCCATCGCCCCAGCTTTGAGACCCATGGGTGAAAAGCCCCCTCTGCCAGCTCCCAGTCTTATTCCTTCCTCTGCTCACAGCAAAGAGGATTTTCATTTATTTTAGTCTATTCTTAGCTCTGACCTTGAAATTCACCTACAGGCTTCTCCAACCCAAGAGGGGTTTGATTTGCACACAGTCAGCACATGTCACATTCACAATCCTCAGGGAACATTTCAAAAAAAACCTAACAACTCCACACAGCTCACTGAAAACCCACTGAAAACAGGGCTGGCAAATGAGACGGCCAAAGATGAAAAGACGACTGGCAAATGCAGGAAGATCCATCTGTTCCTATAGTTTTGCTGATGTGGGGAATAACTATTTTTTCCCAGAAAAATCTTGCAGCCTGATTTTCCACCATTTCCTGCCCCAGCTTTGGCTTCCCTGTGAAATGCAATTAACTTGGCCAGTTGTTTGCTGCAGAAATTCTAATGTCTAAAATGCTAAAGCCAGGAAGATGGAAATAGGGTAACTGGAGATGGTGGGGTGGCAGGGGAAAGGGAATTCGCTGCTGGGAGGAAAAGGGGAGTAGGTTAGTCTGAGGGAGAGGATCAGGGGAAGGGGACAGAAGGAGGGGCAGCTTCACTGCTTTGTAGGTGAATCTATCCCCATAATATTCCCTGTGCTCCAGCGTCCATTCCACTGCCGCACATTAACATGCCATGGGGGGACGTGTGTGCCTACTCCTTCTGTGAGGTGTAATTAAAGCCAGCATGGCTGCGAGAGATGAGGCTGGGGTTGGGGGGAGGGTACTGGCCTGGAGAGAGCCAGATTAGTCTTTGCAGAGCCATTATTACCATTTAGCTAATGATCCAGAGAGCAGAGACACCCCTGCAAACAAACACTAAGCCACATGCCCCTAAGGGTTTGTCTACACAGGAAAGTAGGGTCTGAATTTAAACTGCAGTAGTTATACCGGCATGACTCCCCCTGCGGACGCACGCCTTCTGGTGCTCTGGTTTCGTATATGTTGCTTTGGAAGTGGTTTAAACTAAACTGAAGAAAAAGCCACTCTTATAGTGGAGTGGGCGTGTCCACATGGAAAGTGATATGGGAAAACTGTACTGGTGCAACTGGAAAAAAATCTCCCACATAGACAAGCCCTTAGCCAAGGCATCTGGCCTCATCAAGCCAGCAAGATCCAAGCAAGCAGGGCTGCACTTCACCCCCACAATGCACCCTGCCTCTGGGACTATCCTTCTCCTTCAACCCTCCCTCATGCCCTTGGAGCAGGGATGGAGTGAGCGAAAGCCTGAACTGACGCAGAGGGAAAAGCCTGATTCGAGTTCAGAGGGGAGACGGGCACAGGGACAAGGCCAAAGTTACTGGTCACCTGGCAACCCTTCAATGGCAGGCCTGGTTCGAGGGTTAAAAATCGAGTGCCAGTCAAATGCCAAGCCCAGCTCCCACTGAAGTCCATAGGAACAGAGGGCCCCACACAGGCCTGAGTCCCGGGAAGTTTTCGCAACCCAGGAGATTGGCTCTTTCCTTAGCAGGCACCTCCTGCTCGGCCCTGAGCTCTGCTAGAAACGCCTGGCCCAGCCTGCCCCCAGCCAAAACCAGCTGCAGAAACGGAAACGAATAGGAAACCTTCTCAGCCATGGGGGAAGGCACTGGGGGGGGGGGGGGGGAACAGAGTTTGGGGCAATGTGTTTCCTGCTTTGGGCCTGACCCTTTATTATTATATTCCAGTAGGGCCTAGAGACCCCACCCAAGCCCCATTGCATCAACACAGAGCAAGACAGAGCCCCTCCCCCAAAGAGACAGGACAGCCTCAGGGGGACAGAAAGCAGCTCTCATGATCCCCTGTTGTGAACTGGGAACCAAGGCACAGAAAGATGGAGTGGTCTGCTGAGATCATGCCGGGAGACAGTGGGAGAACTAGGATTTGAACCCTTGGACTGTGGTGCTGCCTTTTTGTTCTGTGTTTGGACAACTCCTGACGCAGTGGGGTCCTGGTCCCTACAAATAAATAATAACCCAGATCACATAAGCCTTAGTCTGGTCCCTCAACCACCAAACTGCCCTTCCTCCCAAGCACTCTGCGGAGGGAACCAGCAGCAGCCCCACAGAGCTCGCGGGGACAGGCGTTAGAAGTGCAGACAGATCGGACAGGCAGGCTGGCCCTAGGAGCAGCAGAGCTTGTGCGCATAGAACGGCAGGGTCACATTTAGCTCCCTCTGGGGATTTCACTTGTACATAAGGAAGGATTGTGCCAGTTGTCATGGCAGGATCTTGGGAGGGCTCATGTCCCCACTTGGTGCCTCAGTTTCCCTCTCTGTAAAATAAAGGTAAGGGTGTTCATTGGGGGTAGGGATTGTGAGACTATTAATTCTTGCAATATCCCCTGATGGAGGTGGAAGAGGGGAGCTATGGCCTTAGCTAAGAGCTGAATAGAAAGCTAGCCTGACTGTGTGGGTATCTGCCCCCGGGTTTTGTACTAGGAACGGAAGAGGAGAGCATCACACCTCTCCACACCTGATGGCTGGTCTGGGCAGCAGCTGTGCCACCTGGGTCAAAATCGTTGGGGCAGAGACTCCACTGGTTTAATGGGCATAGCTGCACTGAAATCAACAGGGCTTCACTGATTTACAGCAGAGCATGATCCTCACAGCGACACGGGCAGTGGAAGTATGAGCAGCAACTGCCTCGGCAGAGCAGGAGGGGGCAACTAACAGCGCCCCCTACTGGGAAAAGACTAGGGCGTGCTACAGATGGTCATTGCAGGAGAAAGGAAGGCAGCCGAAGGCACCGTGGCCATGACAGCCCCCCAAGATGAGGAGAGATGGCCCAGTGCTTCGATGCCAGGGACCATCCTGAGGACAGAATTAGACAGCTGTGGAAATGAAGGGTGCACACAAAAAATAAAAGCCTAGAGAGCATGGGCAGGGCTATGACATCACCAGTAGCCAATCAGGAAGCTCCATTCCACCCTGGAGTCCAAAAAAACTGTTTCAGAATAAAAGTCGCCCAAGGATCTTTAGCCCAAAATGTTAGTGGGGGCTGGGCCAAGTTCATCTCCTGGTGTAAACTCCACTGACATCAATAGCTTTCCAGCAGAGATGGATGGGAGCTGGGTGGACAGAGAAGATTAGACAGACGTCATCCCGAAAGCGGAGGTATGGCAAGGGTTTTCTAGGAACGGAAAGCTGCTCTTCCATTGTCGTCACATCAAGAGCCCTTCAGAGGCTTTCCCACTTCCTTTGGACCCAGATGTGGGGTGATGGGGGCAACAAGAATGGGGTCTATGCAAGGGGATGTGGCAGCAAACAAATTATCCCCACTTAGCTGGGTTTTTAATTGAACGGGGTTTAGTGTGGGATTTGCTCTCACCATCAGATCTGTGAACCTGACCTAAATCCAGGAGCAGCAGGGGTGGACTTAAAGAGACAGTGTCCTTTAAAAAAATAAAAATAAATGGACATATGATTTATTTATTTGCCCTGTGCGGAAGGTCTCCTTTTCCCATCGTTGTCTCTGCAAAACCCATCCTTCCTCATGCAGACAAATAACCAGGGCTGCCTGGCCGTGGCAGCCCAGGGGACAGCACTCCCCGCCCCAGATTCATTCATGTCACCATAAATGTCTCAGTTGGCCTGTTCCGTTACATTCGCTCTAACCCTGAGCTCCGGCGAGGGAGCAGGAGTTGAGGGACCTGGCTTCTGTTTCTGGCTTTGCCACTGGTTCCCTGGGTGGCCTCAAGAAGCCAGTACTCATGCCTCAGTTCCCCCAGTTCTACATTGGGGATAACAAGACTCATCTGCCTTTGTAAGGGGTTTTGAGAGCCTCCACTGCAGAGCAAAGCAAGACTCCCGGGTTTTGCTGGAGTGCCCAAGAGAGGCCTTTCAGATTTGTTCCCTGCATCCCCACCCTGCCCCAGATCTAGTCTATGCACGCTGTATGCAGGGCCAGCGCTTCCATTTAGGCGACCGTACCAGGATTTGGGAGGGCGGCATTTTCCTGCCCTCTGCAGCAATTCAGTGGCGGGGGGGTCCTTCCGCGCTCTGGGTGGGTGGCGGCAATTCTGCGGCGGGTCCTTCACCCGCTCCGGGACCCGCTGCCGAAGTGCCCCGAAGACCCCCCCCCGCCGCAGAATTGCCGGGAGCGCGGAAGGACCTCCACCTAGGGCGCCAAAAACCCTGGCGCCGCTCCTGGCTGTATGAGACCTAACTGGCTGCTTCCTGCAGGCCCTCCCTGTCTCTGCCCTGTTTCCCCACAACCAGAGGGCCATGCCCACCTCTCTCACAGCCTGGTGGAGAGAACAAGCTGCACCCACCACACAGACAGCAGAAGTCACTTGCGGCCGGCTCAGCAGAAAAGTCTTGGGTCCCCTTTACCTGCCCATTGAAGTTACATTAATCACTGGGTCCTCAGCCTTTGATCTACATAAGATCCACACGAACGTGACTGCAGCCTGGTCACAATGCCTTGTGCTTTAGGGTTTTAGCATTTTGAATCATCCTGATCCATTGCATGATCCTGACTATGACACGGTGACCTGTTCCCCAAGCCTTCACCCTCCTGATCACATAAGAGTTTCTCAAAGGGAAGATGTTGGGGACCCTCCATGGGCTTCACTGCAGTTACCCCAAGTCAGGGCCCAGCCCAAAGGCCATGGATGGACTCCCACTGGCTTCAGTAAGCTTTCGATCAAGGCCTTTTCTCCTCTTACTCTAGTGCATCTGGCTCATTAGCAAAGCCCTGGAGAACAGGCTGTAGGGAACAATTCTCCACCTAGACCCCAGAGAACGGATGGGGTGACACAACAAGTCTTTTTCCGTCATTAATTTCTATGGTTATTTGGAACACAGGGCCTGACAGGGCTTAATTTGTGCTGAGGCTGAGCTCCAGCCCCACCAGGCAGTAGCTCCCCCAGCCCCGCCAGGCCAATCAAGTCAGTTAGGAAAGTAAAAAAATTGCTTGAACCCCGGCACCTCTTCCTATCAGTGTCAGAGAGCGGATTGGGCCCACAGACAAACAACAATTGACCCGTCATGAGATTAGTCACAATAACTTTGAAATCCTCCACTCAAGCTGTCCTATGGTCTCCTCTGGGCATGCTTGTTTATACCAGCTCAGCACCAGTTCCTTCCCACACACGCACATTCCTTTAGCATAAGTTTTCTCGTTGAGTCAGAAAAGGTAATTTAGAGCTCCCGGGCCTGCCTCTTCTCTCACTTACACGGGTGTAAATCAGGACTGGCGCTGCCCACATCCCTGGCGTCACAGCCATGTACAGTCAGCCGAGGTAGGAGGATGACGCCGATGAAGAATCTGCATCACTGCAGCATCCGGAGGCCCCAGTTGAGATCAGGACCCCCACAGTGCTAGGTCCTTGAGGGAGAATCTGTCACGGGGTGTGGTGTGTCCCTTTAAGGGAGCCAGGTCTAATCAGCTGCCTCCCAGATTGGGGTGATTAAAGCCAACAAGCAGCTCCCTTCAGGGAGAGACCTGCAGGGAGGAGGGTGAGTAGAGGTGCCAGAGAAAGAACTCAGTTTATACACGAGTCATGGCTAGATGGCCCAGGAGTGAGATCCTACAAGGAGCAGGTTAGGGAGGAGACGGGAGCAGTGAGGATGCCCCAGGTTCCCAGGCAGAGGGCCTGGAGGGTGAGACAAGCAGCATATGGATAGGCTCCTGCAGGAGACCCCAGATCAGGGAAAAGGCACGACCTAGAGCCTGGCCCTACCTTGAACTGTCTTATTTTGGAGAAATAAAACTCAGCTGCTGAAGAAGAGAGACAGAAATCCTGGGGCTGAAGAGGGGTCTGTGATGCACTGGCCAGTGGGCTGGCCCTCTGCTGGATGCATCCCTGGCCCCAAACAGCTGACACTCTAAATACACAAAACAGGCCAAAGGTGGGAGGGGAAAATGAAGCAGAGAGAGGGGGCAGCGACTCACCCAAGGTCACCCAGCAGGCCAGCAGCAAAGCCAGGAATAGAATCCAGGCCTCCTGAGCCCCAGGCCACCCCCACATCCTTTAGAACATCCTGCTTCAGAGGAGCAGAATCGCTACGTCTTGTGCGTACAAGGCTCCTAAGTGGTGTTACGGGAGAGAATGTTCATTAAGCCAAAAGGGACATTTTCTCCACTTAAGGAAAAAAACATGTTTCATCCCCAAAGCAAAATAGGTTCCACACTGCTCAGATCCCTAAACCAGCCCCTTTTACCTTCCTTTTTCTTTAAAAAGAATTTAAAAAAATAGACTGAAACATGGGGATAAAATGTTTATTCCAGCCCCTTTCCCGCAGCTTTTGAGATCAATCACTGAACTGGAGGGCCTCAGAGTG
The DNA here is from genome assembly GCF_003597395.2 of Chelonoidis abingdonii. NCBI lineage: Eukaryota > Metazoa > Chordata > Testudines > Testudinidae > Chelonoidis > Chelonoidis abingdonii. The sequence goes on from NC_133793.1 coordinate 11,978,227, forward strand.
AATGCACGTCACTGAAACGGTAATCAAGTCCTTCCATTGACAGGTTGATTATTTTTAAGGCCAGGCCCACTAAGGTTTTCATAGTTGCAGTTCAGAACGTTAAATGCAGCAGGGGGACAAACAGAGCCAGCCCCGACACTGCCTTTAATTGTGTTAAAGAGAAATATTGTGGATGTGTTTAGTGCTCACAAAAGGAGAGAGTTGTCTGGCCGCTGCTTGGCGATTTTCTCTGCCAAAGCACCTCAAACTTGGCCTGCAGCATACGGACCCTCTCTCGTGACCTGCAGCCCCTTCTTACTCTGCCCATGCCCCTCTCTGATGACCTGCAGCCCCCTTGCTATTCCAGCTCTGCCAATGCCCCCCACTCCTGACCTTCTGCATCCACTTATAGTCCTGCTCTGAGCCCCTACACAGCTCTGCCAACAGACCAGTCCTGTGCCCCCCACAGCTCTTGCAATGACCTCAGTCACCCCCCTGCTCCTCCAGTTCTGGGCTCCCCACACAGCTTAGCCCAGGCACCTCAGCCCTACGTACCACTACCCTCTTGTTCCAGTTTCACATCTCGCCTCATGAGCGGAGGCAAAGGGCCAGATTCTGAGCTCAGTTACATCAGTGTCATTTCTGACTTCGGAGGAGTTACTCCAGCTTCACGCCAGCGCAGCTAAGATCAGATTCTGGCCCCTCTTGTGCAGTGGTGTCATGTGACAGGTAAACATTTGCTACAGGTTAGGATGAAACCACTGGATCCTCCCTTGAAGTCAGTAGAGTTGTGCCAGGCATGAATTTGGCCAGTCCTCACCACTGATATGCGGCCGTTAGCTGGGATTTGGACTCCCCAGCGGTGAAACACAAGGTGGGGGGGTGGTCACAGAGGGGGTTTCCTTTCCATCAAAAAGCATTAGGGCCTGGATCCTCACAGGGTGTGAGCACCCACAATTCCCGCAGGAGTGGAAGATGCTCATCATCTGGCAGAATCAGGCCCGTAGCCCTGTCTCTGTTTGCCTGAAGGTTGAGCTCTCGGAAATGGTACAGTGCAGATGGGCTCATTATTAGGGATTGAAGCACCTTCTGTCCTAGCCCCGCAGAAGGGCAGCCTCCATCTAATGCCATCCCTTGCACAATGCACTGGATGAAGGAACCCATCCCTCCTGTCAAGCCAGCTTGGCTTCATGCTCGTTGTGTGCCATCCTTGATAACCCGTAGCCCTGCTGCAACCTCCCAGGGAAGGCAGATTGATGGGAAAGGAGCCAGGCATCCATGACAGAGACTGGGCCAGCACGGAGCCCTTGCTTAGCAGGGCCACAGCTCGCCTCTTTCTGTTCGCCTGCTCTGAAATCTCGTATCGTTTTCTCCTGTCGAGCTGAAGCATCGACAGAGCTCACCAGTGCAAAAGGACATCCCCCAGAAAGCAGAGCCACTCCCAACAGAAGAGATCCTTCTGCCGCCTTCCCAGAGCTATTAGATAGACGAACCGCTTTTATTTGGGCAGATCCCCAGTCTGTCCAGAGCAAGCGCCTTTCTTACACCTCCAAACTTAACATCCCTTATGAAAAATGAAGCAAAGCAACATTCTCTTCCGTGGAGACTTGTTTGTACTGACTCAGGCTTATTGCCTTGGTCAGATCTCTGGGGAAAACGTTGGTTTTCAAGACCACCACCACGTCAGGGTTTGGGAGAGACGTGAGCTCCAAATATGGGCTATTAGCACCAAAGAAATGAAAGGGGACTGTAAATTTAGCAGTCACTCAAAAAAAAAAAGGAGTGGGGGGCCCTTCCTTGCTATATCATTACTAAATAAGAAATTAAATATTGATATTGTGGCAGCGGAAGGCACCAGAATGGCCCTTATTTGGATTTTCTATATTAGGAGTTTCTGTTTCAATTATTCTGGCATTTGATTTGTCTCTGCAGCACCCTCCAAGCCTTCGATGGCAAAAGAGGGGTGTACTATTAATTATTATTATTATTCACAAAAGATGCCCATCCTGAGCTCTGGGGTTCCCCAGCATAATGGAATTTCACAACCGCCACACAATCCAGTGGACTGCTCCGTCCAGTAAAAGTCAGTACAGAGCAGCAGACCAGAGCCATTTAACAAAACTACCCCTCTGTGAGCGCAGCCCTGCAAACACTTCTGTAGATCAACGTTTGCAGGACCGGGCCCTATCTTAGGTAGTTATAAAAGTCAGATTGCTGGGGGGTATTGTCATTAATATCATATGTATATAGACATGATTATATTTAAAATTACCATTCTCAAAATGTGCTAAGCGTTTCCCAAACACATGAGCTCACAGTCCCGGCCTCAAAGAGCAAACAATCAAAGCCCCCAGTTCTGGAAACCCTTATGGGAAGGGCCTGATCCAAAACCCATCAAAGTCATTGGGAGCCTTTCAATTGTCTTTAAATAGGTTTTGAATCAGGTCTCAGCTGAGGAGCTTGATGCAGGTTAGCACGGCTCAGACAGGCTGAGGTTTGCAGAACAAGAGACTTTAAGAATAATTTAATACCACCTGTGTTATTATTGAACATCTAGGTTGCATTAGCTTCAAGCTGCTAATCAAAACAGGGCCCATTTTTGGTAGGCACATGTCGATGTCCAAAATGGTTCACACTGCAGCTCCCTTCATTTGAACGAAAATCAAAATCATTATCTAGGTATTCGGAAAGCGCTTCATCATCACGAGATCTGGGCCCCACGTAATGTAGATCTGATGGGATAAAATAGAGAGCATCCGTAACACCTGATAAATCAGAATAGAATGGAAACCAACCAGTCTGGCTAGAGATATTAATGAAAGCATCATGTGATTGCTTGGAACACAGCCAGGCCAAATATTTTGGAGGGGTTTTGCGTATGACTGATGAAAAAAAAATTCTCCTGAGGTTTTATTGCAACTAGAATGTGAATATGTTGATGGGAAGTTCACAGGGGGAATCTGCTGGTCTGGAGATTTCTGTGCATGCATGGTGACACCCCCCAGCTTTCTATAAAAAGACAGATTCACAGGAGGGAATAATTTCTCTCTGAAATTCTTCCATCTCATTCCTGGCTCTGGCTAGAGACCTGGTCTTCCAATACTGACAGTGCAGATGCACCAGTGTCGATGGGATTGCTAGTTGGTTTAACGGTTGCAGCATCAAGCCCATGAGGCGTATGCGTCTACAAATCTCCTCTCAGTTATGCAGACGTCAATCCACAGCAACCCCATTGAAGTCAGTGGAGCTGGAGCCACTCAGAACGTACAGTGGCGTAATGGAGATCAGAATCTGGCCCCCACGTGCAGGCCCATAGGAAACCATCTGTGTGTATTCACATGTCTTCAAGGGTAGTAACTGATGAGTTCAATCCTGCCAGGTGCTGAGCACCCTGGACTGGTCCAGCATGAACCCTGTATTCCACTCCGGGGAAATGGACCTAGCTAATAAGGGCCATGTAAGACTCATACACAGACCCTACCAAAATCAGACGGAAGACAAGGCACAAAACCAGAGGGGTGTCAGGTGCAACTGGGCCATGTGACAGGATGCTGCCCAATCACACACTTTCATTTCTATTCATTAGGCACGACTGACTATATCACCTTTGTAGCTGGGTCTCCAGCATCCCTGTGGGTCACGGGATGACCCCCAAAACTGTGAAAATAAAAAAGGGAGTCCCCTCCTCACCCCGTACTCATCTCACAGCATCAGGGAGGAATCCTAATACTAAGGAAGGCAGAAAATCCTATCCAAGACCTTGGCACTGATGGTCACTGCTGTTATCTCAGTGGTGGCTCAGCAAACTACTCTTCCAGGGTTTGCTAAGGGACCTGTAAGTGGCAAGGCTCTTACTGACGTCAGTGGGTTTTGGATCAGCTCCCAAATCACCCCAACAGCTCTGCCTCTCAGTCACTCGACTGAACTCAGTGGCAGGGCATGAAGTGACTCCTGCTCCTTCCCCATCTCACCGTCCTGGCTCTCCAAACTAGGCTGGGTCTGTTGCAGATGCACTGGCTGGTGGGCTGGGTCAGAACCCAGTGGAATGATGTTCCCAAGCCAGGAGAGCTCCATAGCAGAGCCAACCCCCTGACAGATTTCTTTGCACATCAGGGTCCAAGCAACATATCGGTTGCTTCCAATGATCAGAGATAACCAGCGATGAGCAGCCCTCGCAGCATGGAGCAGCCTTAGCGGAGGATGCTAATATCCATGTTTGGTCCTTCTCGCTGTGTTTCATTTTCTCCTTGCTGGTACTATGATCAATATCTTTTAAATGATCGTTTTAATCCCAGCACTTGGCTCATCTCTGGCACCCTTTTCTCTGAGGACTGCAAAGAGCTTAAAAAACACCCATTAAGCCTCCCAATTGGCCTGGTAGAGATAATAACGCTGATTCGTGTGCCTTTTACAGCTGGGGAAACTCAGACAGTCAGAAAGGGGAAGTGACTTGCTCAAGGTCATCCAGTAAATCAGTGGCAGAGCCAAAGGAAGCCTTCAAGAGTAGTTCTCCAGCCACTCAATATTCTTCCTACCCACAAACAGCAATAAAACAAAGAGACCGGATTCCCAGTCCCAGGACCATACTACTCCCCCGGGAATGTGGGAATAAAAATTCAGACTCCCTGCCCGGTGCTAAAAATTTCTCGTTACCTTCCCTTCCAGGCCTGGGAAGAGAACCCAGGCGTCCTGACTCCTACGCCTCTCTTGCTCTAGCTGCAACTGAAACGCACTGCCTTCCCGTTAAACATATTTAAGCGGAAGTAGCCAGAATTCAACTTCTAGGAGTAAAACACCCAGCAGGGAACGCCAAATGTATTTACCTGAGCTACAAAGAGGTCAACCATCCACCCTGCCTCATCCCTGCAGAAGCCTGGATGCCCTGTATTGACTGGTGCGGAGGAATCCACTGGCGAGACTGTGCCCGCTTGCAGGCTTTCTGGATCACGGCAGGCCTGCAGAGCTAATTTGTCAGCTCCAGAGCCGAACACTGCCTGTAGGTGAGCACAACCTAAATCCATGGATTTTAGGGCCAGAAGGGACCATTCTGATCACTGACTGTAGTCTGACCTCCTGTATAACATAGGCCAGGAAGTTTCCCCCTGTATCAAACCCAAGAGCCTGTAGTACAGTATAATATAGAGATTCGTAGGCTTTATGGACAGATGGGACTCGGATCATCTTGTTGGATCTGCTGTTCAACAGTGACAGGCCATAGAATTTCACACAGACCCCCCCCCCCCACTCCTACATCCAGCCTATCGTATCCTCCATCCCCGCTGTTATGTCAGGGGGCTCTTCGCAGCTGGCTGGGTTCTGGTTCCAAGTCCCACCTCCACCCAGCGCTAAAATCACACCTGGATTCACCCCAGTCCAGCCCCTCAGCTTGAATGCAGCAGACCCAAGGCTTGAGGAGGGCAGGGTCCTGTGCTGGTGACAGCATGATTGATGCAGCCCGCTCTCAGAAGGCTCATCCAAAAGAAATGAATTACACATATTGATTAGATTCTCATCTGCCTGGGCCAGGCCCGGGTGGGAGAGAGACTGGGAGGGAGGTGGCGGCCATGGGGAGGAGAGGGAACCAGGAGGAGGGGACAGTTAATTCAAAAAATTAATTGCTGTCAAGCGGATTTGGATCCCAATCAATCAAGGTCAGGGCGCTGCAATTCCCCGTCGATAGACGTGTGCTGCACTGCAGAGCCTGGGCCCGCGGACATGCTAACTGACTGGAAGGGGAGGCTCTGCTGCCTCCGCTAGGCACGGCCACGGAGATGGGGTGGGGGTGGCTCTGTAGCCTTCGTCAACCTCCTGCAGGCTCCCATCACTTCCAGCTAAAAATACCCATTAGACAAAATCTGCACAACACAAACAGCCCTTCCTTCTCCCGGCCCCCTCCCCGCCCCCTCTGGGATTGGAAATATCTCGCTTCAGGGCGGAAAGACACAATGATAATCACTGATGGGGGGGCGGGGAGGGGAGAGCGAAAGAGAGAAAATGAACAGGGGTGAGAGACTCCGGGCCCCGGTTCCAATCTGGAAAGGCATCATTCCTGATTTACCCTGGCAAGGATCAGGCCTGCGGATTCTAATGCCAGGAAGGTGGAGTCCCTTTAAGTGATGCACTGTAACAAATATGACTAATCTCTTATTTATAGCCCCTTCCATTTTAATGAGGCTCCCTGACACTGGACTGACTCAATGCATCGGGCTCGGACTCCCTGCCCCAGTGACCGAGGAAGATCCTGGGCTCTGCAAGCACTTGAGTGATCTTGACCTCCCCGCTGCAAAGGCCAGGAGGGGCCAGATGCTGGGAGGGAGTTCCTGGGAAAGCCAGGGCAGTGGCCAACAGCTGCCCAGCCATAGCCGGCCCTGCAGGGGACGTGGAACCTTGGCTAGGACAATGCCTTGGTTGGCTCCCATAGCGCTGCCTACCAGGCAACAGCTTTGATGCTTTGTGACCTCATATGTGATCCTCATGGCAGGAGCGAGGGGAAGGACCCTTGGCTTTATGGTCCCCTCTGAAGGGCAGCACCCCCCATGCATGGCACTGCAGTGCCTGGCCGTGCTTGGCCACAGCTACAGAAGCAGCCACAGAACGTCTGGCTGATTCCAGCTGCCACAGACGCCCCCCTGCGCCGGCTGCCACAAAAATCCTTTCCCCCTAGGCGGGCATGACAGTTACAGCTGCCATCTCACACGCTGTCTCTCCCCTTCCCAGCAAGCCTCCTGACTGCCTCCCCCTCAGCTAGCCCAGGGGCACACGTTCAGAGGGATTCACGCCAACCTGATTAAGATGAGGGCCCCGATTTCCCATTGCCTTGCACCGTAGGCCGGTCTCTTTCACCAGTGAAAGATGGGTGTGGAATGCTACCAATTCAGAGTTGGAGCAGGCCCAGTTTGCACTGGGATAAAGGATGATACAACAGAGGATCTGGCCCCAGGCCTCATTTCCCCTGCCTGGTGCCTCATCTGGTCAACTACCCTCGTGTAAACAGGGTGTAAAACATTACCAAGCTGGAATCCTCTACTCACTCCCCTCTCTGCGCTGCTCTTTTCTCTCCCATCCTGTAGCTGCCTTGTCTCCTGCTGTCCTCAGCTCTTTAAGGCAGAAATGGTCTCAGTCTCACTATGAGTCCATGCAGCCCCTAGCACAGCAGGTCTCTGATCTCAGCTGGGGCCTCTAGTTTCTAGCATAACAGATGTTTACCGGCTACTCCCCAGCTTTTCACTTCTGGGAGCATTCCAGTTTGCAGAGTCTGTAATTTGGGTGGATTGTGTGGCTTCTTTGTTAAAGTCATTTGCAAAAGAACATCAGGGACCAGATCCTCAGCTGGAGTAAATGGGCTTCGCCCTATTGACATCAAGGCAGCTGATACCAGTTTACAGGAGCTGAGGATCTGGCCCTGCTGTTCCTGTATGCCTTCCCACAGGAGAGCAGTGCAGAGTTACAACGCTCCAGGCTGGGAAGAACGTGTTGTTTTCAGCTTCTTCTGTCGTCTAGCTGATAAGAATACTCCCTCCTCGGCTCCTGCTTTTTAAGGAGCTCCTCTCTCCTCTGTAGCTGCCTCCTGTGATTTGTGTTTGAGTCTCCGTTCACAAGGGGTTATGGTTTTTGTGTGTTTTTCAGCAGGCCCAGGGTCAGGCAGAGTCCCCATGTCACACCTCACCCACTAGATTAGGGCTGTAGTGAGAAGAAATAAGACTTTATTGATCGTGTAAACTCTGAGGCAGGGACCGTAGGTGAAATACTGGTCCCATTGACTTCAGATTTCATCCCATGTCTTTATTCTGTGTGAAGCATCCAGCATGCTTTTGCAGCCAGGCTAATAATTCATTATCCCATCCGGTACAGTCACACGTCACCTGCTCCTGCATTCATTTCTCTCCCCCACCTCAGCAAAAGGCCACCACTGTCTCCTGCTCTTCAGGGAGTCAGCAAACACACCTAAGCATCTAACCAGCTATGCCCCCAATGGTACCATACAGTCTGTCCAGGCTGGGGAAGGATTCCTTTATTGAAGAAAATGCTGTACTCAAAAATGTTGCAGGGTTAGTTATGGTCATTCTGGAAAGTGATTTAAAGCATTCATGTTGTTGATCATATGGAGCATGTTAAAGATTTCTTTAATTAAAATCATGTGCCCTAGAATGGGTTTTGCAGTCAGTTAACGACACTGCAGAGTTCAAAAGATTTGCTGTAGCGCACTGCAGAAATCAGGGCGATTTACATAGGCTTTAGGTCTAGCGGGCTTCAGAGGATGCGCCTACCACTCGTTATAAGCACCAGTCTTGTTTATCTAGCCAGCAACCTGCTAGATCTAGTACTTAAAATATCTGTAATTATTTATCCCTATGAAAGCGAAAGCATTTTATTTATTAAACAAATTAGAGATCTGTTTAGTGTTACTGCACAAACCAGGGTGCAGGTTTTTATAGGCTAGAAATCTACTGTTGGGTTACAGGGACAGAGTCAGGAAAGAAATACTGTATTTAAAACATATATTTTTTAAAATTCATGTTACCAAGAACATCTCTAGATTGCTAGTGCAGAAAGAATTTTGAAAATCTTATTTCCCTTTTATTTTGCCTGCTTTTATTTCAGTTATTTTTAATTCCACCTAGATAAGATAATGAAAATAGCACAGTTGATGCTGGGTCAATTTCACTTCTTGGTTCTCAGGTGGTGCTGCACCGTTCAGGGGTTTGGAAAGACTGCAGGGGAAATATTTAAGCCTTGATCCTGCACTGAGAATTCAGGGCATAGGTATACAAACAAGCGATTGTTCCCATTCAAAGCAAATTATGAAAATATTACTATTAATAGAATCATTTATTTTTAACACAGAGTGGCATTTTTCTAAAGCACTAAGCAACTCTGCTTCTGCTGAAGCCAAGTGCTGTTCAAAATCCTGCTCAGAACCAAAATATTGGGCCTAACTATTGTGCGGCCAATTCACACCATTTTATCCCCACTTGCATGATATTTGGTGGTTTTCTTAATCAGGTGATTATATGAGAATCTCAGCTTTCATTTAAAAACAATCAACATTGCTAGCCCTTAGGAGTGTGCGGGGAAACAAACAACAAAACCCCCATGAACCCAGAAGGCTCAAAAGGCAAATAAAAATAAACTAAAAATGATTTTGGAGGAGGAGTGGGGCTGATTCATGATTTTTGAAGCCTTGGCATTAGCAACACTGAAACAATCCATTTTAAACAGCAGAGTGCTAGCAATTACTAGGACAACACTCTAGGAGATGCTCATGCCTGTGGCATCTGGACATCCTAGGCAAGTTTTGGGTTAGATACCAAACAACAGTCAGTTATTTGTCTCTGATAATAATCTAGCACTGTCCATTTGCCAAAGGCACCAGTCATTACCCCCACCTAAAGCACAGAGCAGTTATGGGGCTTGCCTAAAATCAAACAGCAGCTCAGTGGCACAGCCACTGCCATCACCCAGGAGTTCTGAGCACCAGCCTCATGCTCTCCTGACATCACCCTGTTAGCGCTGAAAACAACACCCTTAAACCAGCAGATGTAGCAACCCCCTTACAAGGCTATGGCTCAGAAACCAGCACGTTCTCCACCCCTTCCCTATTTCCCACCCTAACCAGCCTGAAGAGCGGCTGTGGTTAGTTTGATTGTTTTGCCTTTCGAGGAATAATCACAAGGCCACTTCTTCATCTGCCAGAGATTTACCCTCTAACTCCAGGCCATGGTTTCTGCAGAGGGCCCTGCAGCCCATCTCTACAACAGAAGCCGTTTCTAATACCCAAGAGGGACTGAGGCCACCATTACGCTTCTCCTTGCCGGCAGAACAGACAAAGGCACTGGATGGTTAGATCTGAGTGAATAAATGTTGCCCGTGACATGAGGCTTTACATGGTTAGTGGCTATACCTCTATTTTCTGTCTAACCCAGGGCCTGATCCACACCCAAATGGAGTCAACCAGAGTCTTTCTATTTACTTCAATGGGCTTTGGACCAGGCCCCCATACTCCCCACCACATGCACCCTTGTGCTTCTGATGAGCTCAGATCCATTTTATTTGTATGCAAGCCCTGCTGAGGAGTGACAGGGATTCCAGACTTGCGGTTTAAGGGCTGACTAAATAAATACGGTAACAGCAAATCTTGCCCATAAACTCACCCTCCACTGTTAATCTCTCCCGGGTGTGCAGCCCAGGCATGTCCGTGTGATGGGTGAGGACAAAGTGCAGGGCTTGCAACCTGCTTCCTGGATCTAGTTTTTGGTTTGTTTCATGTTTTTTTGTGATGATCAGGAGGAGGCTGCTCGGGTATCTGGGTCTATGCATAAGCTGCAAGACTGAACCCTGCCGCTGGGCTTAGCACTCAGCGTGGGGTGCTTTGCAGAGGGGATTTTGGTTTGGTTTGTTAAAGTAAATCCAGTGACGGCGCAGGGAGCTTGTCCAAACCCAATTGCAATCGATCGAAAGGCAGGAAGGAAAATTGCACAGGGGCTCACTCGCTGGAACAGCTTAAATCCTTGGCTGAGCGGATCCACCTGAGGGTCATCGAGGGCGGCTGTTTCAGCTTCAGCCTGGACCTGCCTGGGGTTTCTTTGCTTCTCTTTGTCCGTTTAGCACTCACGGGGCTTTGGGGCTCCCCTGGGACTGAAATTAACGTTTTCCATGAGCTAAGAAATGTAGGGAAAAAAACCAAAATGGGTCCAGAGGCCGGGCATCAACTGCAAACTGGGGCAGCATTATGAGTCTAGCTGCGGGCAGCAGCTACGGGGACTCGGATCGCGGGAGTTTAGAAACTGGAAGCAGATTTTGTGCAATTGTAGGGGAGCATGTTATTTAAAAAAGTAATAATTTCCCGCGAAAGAGCCTGTGGTTTTGGTGCTTCTGGGTTTCTGATTTCCGCGGGCGATCGCGGAAGATTGAATTACATTTGTTGAGGACTTAAAAAAAAAAAAAGCCCCCCCACAATCTGCGACCGATTCTAGAACGGGATTTATTGAGGAAAACAAAATACGGAGCCGCGCAAGGGACCCACGAGTCTCCTTTGCCGGAACTCTAAAGAGATGTAACCTCTGAAAATGGGGAGCAGGAGGCATGAAATAAACATCTTTTTTTTCCTGACTAAATTAGCCCCCTACGAATGTGAACATTTCTCTGGGCAGCGCAGGCGATTTTCTCTATTCGGACGAGTAATTAACAAAATAACTCACTTCCCAAAGGCTGATCCCGGCCCATAAACGAATTTTAAGACGAGAATTTCTTTTCCCTTAAGCGCTTCTCGCGGAGCCGGATTCCCTGCTCGGAACTAAAAATCTTCAACAAACGCAACCGGAGCGGAGATTCCCACTACGGAAATGGGCCTGATACAACCAGAGATACCCGCGTTACCTTTCAGGAAATCCGTAGATTTTACATATATTTTAAATGCCGCCTAACCCTGGCAAGTAGGAGAAGATTCTGAACTTTTAAATCTCCTGCTAATCATAATAATTAATACAGCCTGAAAGCCCTCGTGTTTGACAGGGTCTGATTCAAATAAAAGACGCCGGGGGGCCGGGAGGGCTTTTTTATATATATGTAAAAGCAGGGCGGCAAACGCAATGAAGCCACCCAGAAAATACAGAACTAAACAAATCTCCGTTCTGAAACGAGCCCTCGAAAGTTCCCGGGGCCAGTGACCGACAGTTGCGGGGTCCTTCGACATCACCGTTCGGGCAGATACCGCCAGAGATTCGGACACTGCGGCGGTTCTAATCAGGGGAATTCACTATTGTTGCTAGCTGTGCCTGTTGGTGGTTATCGATCTGGCTTGTCGGCGTTTTCCCCTCCGTGGTCCTTTACGGTGCCTTGTGTGCCTCGGTAAAAGCCCAGGAAAATCTCGCCGACACAGAAAACCAGAAGCCACAAAGGCAGCAGCAAGACAGAAGAATTGAGGGAACCCCGGGTGAATTCCTCCCGGGAAAGGGTTAAATCCTTCTATAGGGTGACCCAGCAGGGCCCATTCATATGTATGCATATAGGCTAAACCCCAGTCGGCTCTGGGTGCGCCTCACTGCGTGGGGTCACACAAGGCAGAGGGGTTGGTTTGGTGTACACGTGAGTTTGTTTACATGTTGTCCAGTTTTTGAGGCTAGAATCGTTGAGGATTTGTAGTAAACGGGTGGTGGGTTTTTTTTAAAAATCATCCATGCAAGTGTTAGTCAACAGGAAGGAGATTAGATGAGTGGTATTATTTGCTTCCCTTCCCGCTGTGAAATATACAGCTTCCCCCCCGCCCCTCACCCTCACACACACCCCTGTAAAAAAGGAGAAATCGACATTGCGAGGCTGCATCAGCTGCCTGGATGCCTGGCCATATTTCCTAGCCAGTTACCAGCTCTCAAGGGTTGGTCTGGTCTCCCGGGTGCATCACAGGGTGCAGGGGGGACACCGATGGGTGGCGTGTAGGGGGAAGCAGGATTAGAAATAGCCTGAGTGAAACAGACAAGGCAGGTGGAGAGAATGTCAATTTCAGACTGCGGGGTAAAGCTAGAATGAAGGGAGCCGGTAGCGAGCAATTTGGAAACTCCAGCGATCCGGGTTGAGTTGTTTTGCTTTGTTCCGAAAATCGAAACGTTGTTGTTGTTTTTTTTGTTTTGTCTTCATTTAAAAATCGCATTAAAAATGAGGATCGTTTCCACCGAAGGCGAAAGAAACCAGCCACAAGCCTTCAAGTGCTGGAGAGACGGAGCGAGACCCGAGAGGATCCCCGTGTGTCCCAAGGACATTTCAGGGGGTTAATTCGATTTATAAATAGGCTGGGAACTATTCTTTTCTCCCAGAGGCGGCACAGTATTTCCCCCCCAGTGCCGCGTTTCCCCCTCCGATCTCGGGGTGGGGTTTGTTCAGTCGGACAAGCTCTTTCCCCGGGATTCCTTGGCCAAACAAATTAGCCCCGGCGACCGGTCTCCTGCCGCGTTCTCCGCTCGTTTGAAAAGTTACGTTTCTGCGCGGAGCTGCGCGCAGTTCGGGGCATCACCTCCCTTCTCCGGGGCGCTGAGGGGTTTGACCCCAGTGACCACCCACGTTTAAAAAGCGGGCACAGGGATAGCGATGAGGTCTGAAATGGTCCCCGCTTGGATCTCCGGGACGTGCATCGGAGCCACCAATAATTTTGCAACCAGCGGGGCTGCCCGAAAGGGCCCCCAACCCCGCGGATCGAACCGCGGGCGCAACATGAGCGGAGTTTGCAGCCAAGCCTCCCCCCACTGCGGCTCCCTTCCCCCCACTTCTCTTCCCTCGTTTCCATGGCTCTGCGGGTGGCGCTCACTTCCCCGCTGGATGTAACGGGTTGACAGGGACGCTCGGGGATGCAAGGACAAGCTTGCGGGGGGGATTTGATGAGGATGATCATCATCAGCCTCATTTCATTCAAAACTAGCTGCCGCGGCTAATGGACGGGCCTGGTCCGAAGGGACCCAGCAAACCAGCCCAGGGGTGTTATTTGCCTTCTGAGCCTTCAGGGGTTCAAACCAACCCACCCCCACGAACCCATCCCTCCTCCGAGCAGCTGCCCGCTGCAGGCCGGAAGATCAGCCCCCGGCTGCCGTCTGGAGCTCTAGGAAGAGGAAACAGAGGCAGGGTTTTTCCCCCTCCCCCCTCTAGCTGGTGGGGGGGGGCGTTATCTGCCATGTAACCCTATTGTCTGCCCCTCGCCTGTGCCCCAGCTCATCTGCCCTTTTCATTGCTCTCACCGCGCTGAATAAACCACTTTGTTGCCCCTTTCCCCCCGCAATGAACTATTACAACCCCCCCCACCAAAAAACCCTCCCCCTTTCCCCACCCTGTGCTCCCCCCTGCCCGGCCTGCCGGGTCCCCAGAGCCCCTGTAATCTGGAACAGCTGAGGCTCTCACTAATCCTGCTTTCCGAATCATCATGGTTGATGGGGGGGTGGGTGGGGAGAGGAGGGGGCGGGATGGGAGGAGAGAGGCAGGGAGTACATCGTACAGCACAAGGCATCTTTCGCCCAGTCCGGGGCTGCGCTTTGGGGTGGATCGGGCTTGGCCAGGCTGCTCCCGAGCCAGCCGAGAAGGATTTCTGGTTTCATTCCGATTTCCCCTGGAAAGGGATCCTGCCAGCCGCGGAGGGGGACTGCCTGGCCGCCCGGTTGCACCTGTCAAAGATCGCCTCGCCGCTGCGCCGAGATGCAGGGATGCTGCGGCGGCCGCCCCAGGTGCGTGGAGGAGCCGCTTGGAAGGGGCCGGTGTGAAGCCAGCTCTGGGCTGGGGCCGAGTAAAGCAGGAACTCCGTGACCCGGGCGAGGGTGGGGTGGAGGTGGGAGCTGGGCAAGACAAGACTTTCCCATTGTAGGGCTGGGGGGGGACTAGCTAAGCCCTGGTTTCTCCCCCCAAAAACTTTTTTTTGCATGATCCTTATTTGTATCCCCCCAAAATACTAACCGATCCCCCAGGGCTGCCGAGAAGGGGGATCTCAGGGTCTGGGGAGGAGGGGGAGGAGAATGTCGATCCCAGCCCTGGAGAGGCGGAAAAAAAACAAACGAACCAGCCGCGCTGGAGCCGGGCAGCCGACCGCGATCACACGGGACACCGAGGGACCGGGGAACCGAAGACCCTAAAGTGAAACGTGGAGGCAGAGCCAGGAGTTATCCGCACCGCAGCTGGCAGCAGCCCAGTCCCCCGCCTTCTGCCGGAGGAGCCGCGGCGGGCGAATCACCCGAAGGAGCTTGGCTCGCTAATCCGGGGTGACTCCGGTTCCTTCCCCGCTCGGCTTCCGCTTTTCGTGTTCACAGCGGACCTTGATTTAATTTCATACAATTAAGGCACGCGGTGAATGCCAAGAGAGAAGCTGGACTCTTACGCTTCGCCCCTGGCATCGCTCGGCGGGGACGAGATGGATCCCAGCGCCCGGGAGGCTCCACGGAGAGGAGCGTGAGAGGAAGGGCGAAGATCTCCTCGCTCCAGAGCCGGGTTTGCGCAATAAATACTGTCTGTGTGGTTACGGTTCCCAGCCTGTTTCTTTTTGCTCGATCCGGGCGTTCTGCCCTGGGCACCTGCGGAGCTTGTTCGTGTGCTGTGCTCCGGCGAAGGGCAGGGACCCCGCGCAGCGAGCGACCCCCGGAGGGACATTCGGAGCGAGGCGCAGTGGAGGTGCGTGTCCATGTGAACACACTGGGAAAGGGGCTGCTCCCTTCCAGGCAGTCGACCCCCCGCCTGGCGCATTGTCCTGTGCACACAGAAAGGGGGGAAATGTTGCTTTGTACGTGGCGGAGCTGCGGGGTGAGGGGCTTGCTGCTGCCTGCCGGCTGACGGCTCTGCTGGGGTCCCGGGATCCCGCGTTCACCGGCTTGGGGGAGAGAGGCGCTGCTGGATATTTTGTTAAGAGGGATTTTTAAAAAATGATTCCCCTGGATTTAAAGCGCCAGAAGGTGGAGAGGCCGCTTGGGGGTGAAACCGACAAGAACCGACCTGTGTCCTAACGCGGCCCTGTGCAGGTCTTGTCAATTGCAGCCAGAGGGAGGGGGAAGGGGGCTGGATTCTATTTAATTCCTGGGATTTAAGGCCAACGAGATTTTTGTCCCTCCCTTAAGGGAAACGCCGGCGCCCTGGCTGATGCGCCCTCGCGGCTTTCCAGCAGCCTGGGCAGATTATTTTAAACCCAGGGAGGCAAATGGTGATGGGTCCATGTTAACTGCAGCTTCCTCGGGGCTGGGGTCCCCACTTCTCTGCGAAATCCTTACCACGAGCAGCCAGATGCATTTCTCCAGTGGCAGGGCGGGAGAGACAGTCTCAGAGCTACCTGCGCTTACCAGAGGTGTGGGGGGGTGAGTCAAGGCCAGAGTCACCTGATGTAAAATAAATGGCTGGCATCTCAGCAGTGCCCACCCCTCCCCAGCCCCATCCACTGACCCACACTCTCCCATGATTCAGGGGCTCGTCTACATGGGGCGATCCGGAAATTTTAATCCAAATTGAGGCCACTGTGTGGTGGATTAAACTAAATCCAATTAAGGTCACTTTAATTCTGCATAACAGCATCCTCTCAGGGATTTACGGTGGTTTCACTAAATGCCTTCAACTTCACACCTTTAGTGAATTCGGATTAGATGGCCCCCATGTAGACAAGCCATCCATAAAAACACTCAATGCTGCAGCCACACATACATATTCGCAGCCACCCGCTCTCTGAAATGCACATGCAAATTCACACTCAAACATTAAACCACACACACAGATTCCCAGCCACTCATCTGTACACACTCACAACTGCAAACACAGCCACCACTACCTGTCACCGTGATGAGGGATACAAAAAATTACCTGTAAAAGCAGCAAAGAATCCTGTGGCACCCTTAGCTGTTAGTCCATAAGGTGCCACAGGATTCTTTGCTGCTTTTACAGATCCAGACTAACACGACTACCCCTCCAAAAAATTACCTGCCATTCCCCCTCCCCTCCCGCCTTTAACTAACAAGGGGTTTGAGCATGTTTCAATGGCAAGCTTTTAACAGAAAACCTGTTCTTTTGACTGTTTGCATCTGTCTCTCTTATCCTGTGACTTTTATTTATAGGACTCACTTCCAAGAAGGAGAAAGCAGCAGCTAAAAGGAAAAAAAGAGAGAGACAGAAAAGCAGCACTGGATTTGAACATAATGGGTGAAATCCTGGCCCTCCTCGAAGCAAAATTCCCATTGTCTTCAATGGAGCCAGGATTTTACTCAGCAGCGGGTGAAAAAGAGCAAGCACGCGCTGCATTCGATATAGTTCATTGTCAGGGGAGAGCCTGCTGACCAAATGATGGAGCTCAGAGGGCCTGGTTCTCCAAACACTCCTGCAGCTATGAGTGTAAAAACACTAATTCCCAGGCTGATTGCTGGCATTGGGTACCTCCATTGAGCCAGGGGCAGTGACTGGGCCACGTGCAGGTCAGTGGTGACTCACCACCCCAGTGGGGCTTTATTTACTCATTGGTGTTTCTGGGGTACGAAGGCCTAACCCAAAAGCCCCTGCAAAGGCTCCCAGGGACAAGGGTTGGCTCAGACCTTGACGAGAGTCATTAAGGAATGAGCCAAATCTCTAAATGACGTCGCTGATGCCCCTTTGGAATGCAATGTGCAGATTTTTAAGGTTGTGATTTTGATTTTCCCCTGAAAAAAATAAATGCGTCCCCTCCACCTCCCAGTTTAGCAGCCACCCATCCTCAGCACTCTGCTCTGCCTTGCCTGCGATCTACCTTGCTCCCTGCATTTCACAGGCATCTCATCTTTCATCCTGCTGCTGGGTTCTTGAGACCTGCATTTCTTTCCTGTCATCCAGTATTTCCAGCCACATAAGCGCCTGAGTCGCCTTTGATGCCGAGTTAAAATCCAGTGGCCCTCACTTGTGTGCCTGCGTGCGTGTGTGTACAGGCTCCAGCCAATTTAAATTGCCAAGAGACCCCACAGGAATATTCTTATCCCACTGCTAAGAAAATTCATTATAATAAAAGCAGCCAGGCCTAGGTCAGGCTTGCTGCAGCCTTAGAGATGGAGTGGCAGCTCATTATAAGCCTTAACAGGTATTTTTCTGATATAAGGCTAATTTGATGGTGGGCCATTAGGAAAGCACCCCTGGGTAAGGTCCCTCATTCTTGACCTCCAGGAGCGGGTGGCCCATCCTGCTCAAGCTATAGAAGGATCACGACATGATCAATGGAATTGATCATCCCGTCCCTTTTTTTCATAGCTAAACTGATGGCACAAAGCAACACCAGGGAGATATTCCCCTTGAGCTACTCAGCACTCCGATGAAGCTGTGTAGGGAGAGCGTCCACAGGAGACTTTAGACACCAGGCTGATCCATCACCCATTGAAGTCAGGGGGAGTCTTCATTTGATGTCACTCGACATTGGATCAGGCCCCAAACACTAGAACCCTGACAGCTCTAGGCTTCCGTAATTCACGAGGCACCTTGCGGCATTTTCATCCTAGCCCCGTGCAAGGCTTTTGGGGCAGGGTCCACTTTATGGATTCAGCTGCTTCATTCAAAGAGGATGAAGGAGATATTGGCTCTTGCTAAGAGATCAGAGTCTACAGGGTAAAAGGGGAGGTGGAGTTACCCTATACTAAGCAATGACTGGGAAAGGGAATGTAAACTTCACACATAGGCCCTGACTATAGAGCAAAATGCCTGCCCTGTGCCCCCTTCTACAACCATAGCTATCAGGCAGCCGCCGGCGTTTTGATAGAAAAGAGGAACTGTCGAATATCTCCATTGCTCGCCCTGGTGGATTTGGGCTTTTTAGGTCTTTTCAGCATTTTTATGAGCTGAGGTGTATTGAAAAAATAAAATCAAAATCCAGCCCGTTTTTTTTTATTTGACCAGCGGCTAAGGGGCTTTGTGTGCGGGCGCAAGGAATGTCTACATCTGGCTGAAACACACAGGCAGGCAGGGAGTTAATGAAGTGGAAAGAATCACAATAGATGGAGGACATTTGAGAGGAAGCACACAGTAGGCAAAACATTTAATAAGAGGGGGTTTTTTTCTAAATAGAAATGGGGCTTGTTTGTTTGTTTAAAGTGGAACTCCACCTCTCCTACCCCATATCCCAAACCCAGCTGCAGTTCTGCTAGTGAGAATACCCTGCGTTTTCCCATCCGTGCAAAAAAATCAATTGGACATTAGTGATCAGCTCTTAACAGAAACAGGACAGCACAGCTCAGCCGTGGGCTGAGAGGAGAAGGAAGGCAGGTAACTTGTCAGTGTCCTCTAACAAACAGCGACCAGTTCAAATCTTTCCAAAGAAGAGATTTTCTGTTCAGAAAGGCCTTGACAGTGGGCGGAGAAACAGGCAGACACACAAACTGTGCAATGCCTTAAGGGGCCTTCTCTGAAGCCCATTCAGGTCAAAGGGAGCGTCTTCCACGCTGCTCCATTCCTCTTATGCTCAGCTTTCTCATCTTTCCTTAGGGTATTCTGCTCCTTTCCTCTCTTCTACCAGGCTCTGGTACTAAGTTTTCCTACAAATTCTTAATTGATGAAGGAAGAAAAAACTGAAGTTCCCCCCCCAAAGCTGGAGGATGGAAATGGGAAATTGACAAGGAGGGTTAAAGATCCTTTCACAAAGCTCTCCCCACACAGCTCACTCAGGCCCCAAGTGCAATGAAAATGGCTGACCAAGGCTGGGTGGTAGCAGCCAAATTCAATGGACTGCAACAGCAGGGAGGCTGTGGAGCAGAGGCTAAGCCTGTGAAATCAAGGAAAGGAGAAAAATCCACTTGCCTCCAAGATCCTTGTTAAGTTCCACTTGCTGCCCTCCTTGCAGTCTGTGGCAAAACACCTGCTAATCAAGTGAGCAGGCCCCAAGAGCCAGAAAGAGCCTCTTTAGGGTGACCAGCTGTCCTGATTTTATAGGGACAGTCCTGATTTTTGGGTCTTTTTCTTATATAGGTTCCTGTTACCCCCCACCCCCATCCCCATTTTTCACACTTGCTGTCTGGTCACCCTAAGCCTGTTTGACCCCTCGCAGACAGTCCCATACAAGCAGGCCAACTTCCATCATAGTCTCTGACCTTTATTCTTTATATTATGTTACATACAAACCAAACCCAGCTCCTGGGCTGAGCCAAAGCCCATGGCAGTCCTTGGAAGGACTCCTGGTGATCGCAGGCCCTTAGTTACTGAATTAATGGTCCCCATCCTGCTGCTTCCATTGGGTACTTCTGTGGCCAGTGGTAGCTTGCGGCAACAAGCCTCTGAGTCCTGATCCACAGCTGTGGGCTTGTGCTACTCACTAAGTGAGGAATGCCACTCCCACATTCACCCCAGGTGTTTCAGAGCCCAAAGTCCAGCCCAAAGCACAACATTTTCACAGCTGTTTTTAGTGCAGTAGCGCAAGACAGGTGAATCAGTCAAGCCAGGCTCAGAGGCTCACTGTCCCGGGCTGCATAAACATCCCCCTAGAATTCAGGGTCAAAACATTCCTGAACCCAGCTGGCAGGAGGATGGGGCCATAACATGTCAGAGGTGCAGAAATTGAGTTTCACGGGTCAGGTTTCTCCTGCCCTGGCTGTTTCTATCCCACTCTGCACCAGGAGATTTCATGGTGGATTCTGGGGACAAACCAAAGCCTGCAAAACCACAGGCCCAAAGTTACAGGCACTCTGAGTTCACAAGTTGGCCTTTTGTTCAGGCAAATGGATATTTTTTACCTTTCCCATACTCCCAACACCCCCTTACATTGGCTAAACAAACTAGCTGACGTGGATTAATGATGGGGCCTGAAACCCTGAACCATCAGTGCTCAAAGCCTCAGCTGATACTGCTTGAGCTAAAAGGACGAAGGGCCAGATTTGAAAGGTATTTAGGTGTCCAAAGATGTTTCAGTGTCTCTCAATGACCAGTCCAAGGACCGACACTGGTCCCTGAGATCTCCCTGTCACAGTTTAGGAAGACAGCAAGCCGGTCTCTGGCATCCAAAAGGTTGAGAAACCCTGCTTTAGAAAACACCGTTAGGTGTCCACCTCCAATCCATGTGAAAATTCATCCTTAAGACTCCTAGAAGAAATCAGTGTCTCTCTCTCTCTCTCTTTTTTTTTTAATGTGAATCAGACACTAGAGGGCAACAGAGACTCCTTCTCCTCCCGTGGGTTATAAACACAGTACTTACCAAGCAAGGCGTCATCTCCCCACCTTTGCATGACACCCTAGGAGCATCTATCCCCCTCCGCATTAGCCTGCAGGTCTGGAGGAAGCACAGAGAAGATGCTCAGCCTGGGAAATGGGGCAAACATGGGGTATGGTTCTTCCAGGCTGAGCTGCTGGCACATGGCCTGTGATCTGAGCACTCACAACTTAGCAGGAACCAACATGTCCCACTTTACATTTGCAAAGGACAAGGCGAACTAAAGACCCAAGCCCCCGCCCCCTGAGAGCAATAGCAAAACTCCCATTGACTTCTCTGGGGCCGTCAGGGCTTGAAGGGCAGAGCACCCAGAGCTCAAGACATAGCCAAGGGTCACATTGTGGGTCAGTGGGAGCCAGGCACAGAGCTCCTGCAGGGCCAGGTTGTGGGCCTGGGGCCAGTTGGTTCTATCCTGCTACCTCTCAAGCTAATGCAGTTCAACTGAAGGGCTAACAGAGCTCAGGCACTGCCTTGGGCTGGGGGGAGGAGAAGGCACAAGCCCAGACTGTTTTCCAAAGTGGAAACATCAAAGATCAGGTCCACAATTGCTCCTGAGCTGCGCTGCCAAGCAAGACTGGTTTTCTGGCTCCAGAAGGATTTGCAGGACGGTGTGTGCAGGCTGCTGAAACAAAAGGCACAGGGCACGTGCCTTTGGCTCTAGGCTGGGTGATGCACTGCTGCTTGCTCAGCCCCCCATGCCGCAGCCCCCATGGCATGCTAAATGCTTGGGACACCAGTAGGAGGACCCCTGAGTTCTATTTCCAGTTCAGTCACCGACTTGGACTTGTCGTCCCCACTCCGTGCCTCAGTTTCCCCATCTCTAGAATGGAGATAACGGTGACGCACCATAGTGAAGAGCTGTGAGATGGATCGACAGAAACCCCTCTGGCAGCGCTAAGGGCTATTAGCTTGGCCCTCCCTTTGAAACACCTGGAATTTACATATTCCTTTAGCATGAGACATAGATCTGTCCATTTCCACATACACCTTTACCCTTCTCCAGGATGACAGAGCCTTGGAAATCAGGAAGTTTGCTAGGGACTCACTGTCCTTGTTCCTACTGGGTTGTTTTTTCATTTGGCCGGGGCAAAAGCCTGGTGGCGTTACTTACATTTGCAAAACGAAGACAGCTGGCCTGCCTGGACAGACGGTATGCGTTGCCGGGCTTTTCCCACACACGCCTGCTCTGCTGCTTTTCACGTGGAAGCAGACAGAAGCCCCAACCCCACCAGGCCTCTTGCCCGCAGTAGCCATGCCAGCCAACACAACGCAGCAAGCACAGGACCGAAAGGGAAGGGACCAACCAAGAGGACGGATGGTGAACTCACAGTCGGGGGGCTGCTGGGAATTCTGGGAGAGGGAATGAGAACACTGCCATGAATAAGAAACAGCTGCAATTACACCCACTCAGATAAAGCAAGCAGGGCCATCAATCCTCACGCTTTGATGCACACACTGATCACCAGCTGGGGGGAGGAAGACATCTCTCCCCTCCCCCTCACCTCCGCAGTGATACTAGCCTGGATCATCATGCAGTGCTTACTGGCATGGAATTCCCACTAAGCCCCCTGGCACTACAGGCCTGCCCCCCACCTCCCGCAGTACTGTACAGTAGGCGCATTACAGGAGATTGGGCATGTGGGGGTGTGCCGGGGGGTGTCAGATCGTAACACGCAGCCCTGGCTGCTACCAGAGTCCCACCCTGTGACAGCTCTGTGTCCATTCTGAAATGGAAATGAATTCTCTTCCCTTAAGGCAGTGGTTCTCAGCGTATTTATCATTGTGGGTCGCATATGCCTGGGCCGCAGGTTGAGAACCACAGTGCACACCCCCCTCAAATCCCTCCAAAGACCCCTATGTGCAACACCTCCAGAGACCCCTTCACAGAGTGGGGCCAGGAGCGGAGCCCTGGGCAGGGGGCTGGGTGGGGCCAGGCGTCAGCCCTGACCCTGTACCTGCCTGCATAGGGCTGGGCAGCCCCGACCCCGGACTCCCACCAGGCAGTGGGACCAGGCAGCACTCGTAGACCCCTACTGGCAGTGGGGACAGCAAGCAGTGGTGGTCCCAGATCCCCGCCGTGCTGGATAGTCAGGAACCCGGATCCCAGCTGGGCCGCAGGTTGAGAACTGCTGCCTTAAGGCAAAGTGTCTCCAGGGCCATTTGGCACATTAACCATGACATCCAAATACATTCAAGATCCTGCACAGAAATTTAGGAGCAGGGGTCCCACTCACCTTTCTCCTCGGGTGGCCCACATCTTCAGAGCGAGATTGTCCTGTGGACACCTGCCAGTCGTGACCATGCACCCACCCACCTCCCCTCTCACTAGCCATCACATCCCAGCCCTGCGGCAACTGCAACAACTGCTCCCACAGGAAAGTAACATCCAGGAGGTATTTAGCTGCCTCTAAAGCAAGACAGCAGCTGGAAATGAGGCAGAGCCAGCTGCCTCTCCACAGCCCACCAGCAAGTGCACCATCTTTGGGGACCATGGGAAGTGCTGGAGAGGGACAGTCATGCCAGGAATCAGGAAGTTTGCCTGGGACCCGAGCTGAGCCAGGTGCCAGAATTTGGGCCAATCAGCAGGAGGGGGTGGTACAAACAGGTAACATGAAAGAGTGGCTGGGCAGCCTGCACCATGCCAATCATAGCTGCTAAAGAGAGGAGGGGGTTGGTGACCAAGTGCAGTCCAGGCGATGGGGAGAAGGCAAATGTAATAGGATGGCACAAACACCCCAACAGCACAAGGGACCAAGGGAGAGCCACAGGCTGGAAATGCTGGAGTCAACAGCAAAACTCCACTTGACCTCAGCGAGGCCTGGATTTCACCCACAGCCTTCATGCATCCAGAAGTGATCAGGCCCCAAGTGCCAGAGAACTCAGTGCTGCACCTTATACAATTATTAATATTTGTGTTACCATAGCAATTAGGAGCCCAGGTGCGGACCATTGGGCTAGGTGCTGCACACCTGTATTGCTATTAGGTGTATTACGGTAGCACCCAGGAGCCCCAGGCACAGACCAGGACCCCCTTGTGCTAAGTGCAGCAAAAGGCACCTACCAGACAAGGGACCAGATTTCCAGAGGATTCAGGGCTGGATTTCCAAGTGCTTAGCCCCCAATCTCAGGGCCAGATTTCCCACCGAGCTCAGCTCCCATTCAGGCACCAGAATAGGGACCAGATTTGCACAAGCGATCAGAGCCCAGCAGCTCCCCCTGGGAGGCGCCCGGCCACGTTTTCACAACACGCCGTGTTCTTTTGAAGCCCAAGCCCATCGCCTCTGTCCAGACACAGCCAGGGCTGATACGTAACCGCGCAGACAACAGCGGGGGATTCACTGAAGGAATCTTGCGGAGGCTCCGCTAAAAGGATTGGGTGAAGCCAAAGGTCACGGAGCCATCGGGCTGCTGCACTTCCAAGCTGCTGCCATTAGAACCAAAACCATTTTCATTAGCCGCAGAGCATCAGTCGGTCTTAAAATCTGGTGACGCTTTACAGGCAAGGCACAAAATGAGAAACCCTCCGATGCCTCGGGGCTGCCGCAACAGAAATAGTAACGATACGTTCACAGATTTCTTTCCTATCCTAGCTCAAAAAGCCCTTTACAATTTAAACACAAGCATTTCCAAGCCGACATTCTCAGTCAAAACCAATAAGAGGCCCGAGGCCTGCTCCTGCTCTCACGAATGGGATCAATCAGGTGTAACTCCACCCGCATTGGTGCCCCGTGTTGTAGAACCGGCAGAAGCAAGATCAGAACTGGTGCCCAGGAGAGACGGGCTTCGCAGAGTGGCATCATTCCAGCTGAGCTGGCGGGCGCTGCTAAGGCACAGGGGCGCCAGGCTGGAATGGCAGGTTCTGCAGCCTGCAGCGGGCAGGAGGTCAGACGAGAGGATCACGATGGTCCCGTCTGGCCTTAAAGTCAATGGTGTGACTCCAGATTTACTCCGGAGTCCATATATGGCCTTTACGGTGAGAGCGAACATAAAACCCACACTCGGGCTAGAGCCTCAGCTGGGGCCAATCAGAATAGCTCCACTGAAGTCAGTGCTGCTAAAATCCCATTTACAGCAGCTGGCTACCTTCCCCCTTGTGCTGCAACTTCATTATTTATTCCTGTGACACTGACACCCAGGCTCACGTCCTGACCCACCAAGGGACCTGGCAGTCAGCCCCCAACTCCGGGGCAGGATAGGGTGACCAGATCACAGCACTATAAAATTTCGGGACACATTGGGCTGCCGTCAGCAACGCCCACAGTCCAGCCCCACTCCTCCCAGGCTCCGCCCCAGGTCCCGCCCCCACCACCATGCCCTTCCTCATCCCCAGCCTGCTTGCTGCACCCCTCCTCAGTCCCCCACCCGCCACTCACTCCTACAGCACTGACTTCCCCTCTGCCGGGTGGGTGCTCGCCCACCCCCCACCTCTTCCCGCCCAAGCATCCGCCCTCGCTCCACTCCCATCCCACCCCCTTCCCCCAAGTTCCCGTCCCTGCCCTGCCTCTTCTCCACCTCCTCCCCCCTCCCTCCTGGAAAGCGCTAAGCGCCACCAAACAGCTGTTAGGCGATGGGAAGCGCTGGTGGGGGGCAGGGGGGAGCGGGGTTGTGGCACACTGGGGGAGGGGGGAAGAAGGAGATGACAAAGGAGGAGCTTGGCTGCAATTTTAACCCGTGGGTGCTCCTGCCCCAGAGCACCCACGGGGTCAGCGCCTCCTTCCCGCTTGCCTCCGTACCCAAATATTGGGACAAATGTCGTCCCGAGAGTATGTTGATCGGGATGTGGGACAAAGGGTTAAATATCGGCCCATCTGGTCCCCCTAACGCAGGATGAGGCACTCTGTACAGGAGTTAAGGGTTACACTGGGACTGGGACCAACTCTCAGCCTTGGTGGATCAGGCACAAGCAAAGATCACTTGCCGACCAGTGGGTCCCTCCCAGCTGCATGCCCGCAGGGCCACAAGCATGCATCAGGTGGTCCATAGCGAGCCACACGGGGCCGTCTCAGCCTGAGTTCGGATCCTGGGAGCCCAGCCCAATGCTGCACTGCCACTCCATTTCCGTAACTGAACGCTCCTCTGCCTTGTAAACAAGGCCAGATTGGAAACAGTCAGCCAGCTGCTCCATTAAAGCAAACAGCATTCTGTGCAGCTTCGGAACACCCGAGAAACTTGTGCTTCATGTCAGCGTCTGTAAGGGACTAGCCGCCCGCAGAAGCTTTTATTTAAAGTGTGATGTAAAATTGGTTTAGTTAAACTGATGCAAAGGGCTGTGTGAACACTCTTAATTCAGTTCAAACCAGCCTTAGCTCCATTAGGAGCAGGTTAATGGAAACTAACCCACTCAGACTGAAACAAGAATGTCCATCCAGTTTATTTAAATCAGTGCAAGTTGGCCTAGACAAGGGCTAAGGAACAAATTTCGGAACAGGGTTTAGAGCCTTCGGAGCGTGAATCCATTATAGCCAGACTCCTCGTGACCTGGCTCCATTTTTTATCCCAAGTGTAAAATCCTCAAGGCTCTGTAAAGTGTTGTACCCACCTATGGTGCCACAAACAGTTAATATTAAATACACATTTAAAAATTCAAGCTGAATCCCCTAGCTGCATGAACTGCCTGTGGGTGGGTTTGCATTAGAGACCCCAGCCAAGATCATGGCCTCATTGTGCCAGGTGCTGTACATATCACCAGCAAGAGACAGCCTCTGCCCAGAAAAGCCTTATAGACCAGACAGAGGCTGGGTGGGAAAACAGAGACACAGCAAAGGAATAGAAAGCCAGCCTCCTGGGTGCCAGCCCAGCAGCCCAGCCACCACTTGACGGCTGGTGAGGAACCTGTGTAAGTGCGGACTTAGGTACCTCTCTCAGGTATTTATAGAGCCCCCTTTAGTGTAGTCCTTGAGGACTGCAATGTATTTATCGTCACAACAGCCCTGCAAGTATCCCCATCGTATAGATGGGGAACTGAGGCAGAGAGAGATAAAGCAATATGTTGCAACCCACATCTCCCAAGTCTCAAGCTCGTACCCTAACTGCCGGGCCATCCTTCCT
The DNA here is from genome assembly GCF_003597395.2 of Chelonoidis abingdonii. Lineage (NCBI taxonomy): Eukaryota > Metazoa > Chordata > Testudines > Testudinidae > Chelonoidis > Chelonoidis abingdonii. The sequence goes on from NC_133793.1 coordinate 12,004,901, forward strand.
TGGCCTCCCCAGTTAAACCCAAGATCTTTTACCAGATGAAAAATTAAGGGAGGGGGGAAGGGGTTGAGACACGCCTCCCCCAAGGGATTTACTATATGGAAATATGATAAAAATCAAGGCTGGTTTTCCAAAGGAGCCCACGGCATTCACATCCCTCAGCTGCCTTCGAAAATCTAAATCAACAAGAAAAGTCAGAACGTGTAAAACAAGAGGAGGAGGAAAGGGCAAAGCAGCTGCCACAATCCAGTCAGAGGTGGCTGGGTTACCGTGGCAGGGGGAGCGGTTCTCCTAGCGTGTATATGGCGCAGCCTTTGGGGAAGAAAGACCCTGTGCATAGATGTTAACGCTGGCAACAGGGAAAACAGGGCACAGGGAAGGGAAGAGAACGGCATCTGCAAGTGTCCTGAAGACCCTAAGCCACTCTGGAGTTGGTCAGGCTGGACTGACAGATGGAGAAGTGCCAGACACAGCACAGAATCATAGAACAGCTGTTTCCTCAGAAGCGGGGTGGGCAGCACCATCAGACATATGGTCGCCGCTCTCTGCATTGGGGTGCAGGAAAGGTTGCCCTGATAATCTCCGTTCCCAGAAGGATGGGGTGGCGGCTAAGAGGGGAGTGAGGGATCAATAAGATAAACAAGGTGCCCCGGCTCCATCCCTTGTCCCAACAGATGGATTCGCCTGGTAAGCAGGCAGGTGGAAGGCCAGGGTGAAGTGAACGCGTCACATGTGTCCACTGCAGGGGAAGGTGGGGCTAGTCTGAGCCAATGTCTGAAGTTTGGCAGGAGCCGCTAGCCAGGGACACCTGTGGGTTGCCCTTCCCCCACTCCTAGTGACTCCTGCATCTGCTCCATGACCAGGCACTAGAGCAGATTACCTGGGCCAGTATGCTCCAGCTGGCAACTGGAGTCACCGCACATGTGACCGAGAGGACACACTGGGGCAGCAGCTGTTCTACAGAGGAAATGAAGGGCCAAGCCAGGTCCCGCTGTGTTCAGATGATGCCAGCGGACGGCTGCAGGCCACAGTGTCTCAGCAGCACCTCGCACAAGAAACTCTTTGAAAGTGGTATTGGGGCACTTAGTGTTTGGCCGTGAGCATTAACAGAAAGGCCTCCTCGGCTGATGGGTAACCTATGAAAGCCTTTGCCACTTGCTGCCCCACTCACTGAGCAATGCTGCCATGGGGAGGGAATATTTGGGATGTGGAAAGGCAAGTTTGATCCTAATGGGGCAAAACACAAGGCCGCACTTCCAGGAGTTAACAGGGCAAGAGAGTGGGGTGGCCTAGTGGTTGGGCTTGTCTGCGAAGGGAAATTGACTAGCAGCGGTTTAGCTGGCTGCTTCTATAACAGGGGTAGGCAACCTATTGCACGGGTGCAGAAGGCAGCACGCAAGCTGATTTTCAGTGGCACTCACGCTGCCCGGGTCCTGTTCTATTTTAATTTTAAATGAAGCTTCTTAACCATTTTAAAAAACCTTATTTACTTCACATATAACTAAACTATTGTTGTATATTATAGACTTATAGAAAGAGACTTTCTAAAAACATTGAAATGTATTACTGGCACATGAAGCCTTAAATCAGAGTGAATAAATGAAAACTCGGCACAGCACTTCTGAAAGGTTGCCAACCCGTTCTATAAACTATGCAGGTCAATTTCCCCATGCAGCCAAGCCCTTGAATGGAACCGCCTCCATCAGGGGAAAACTATAAATTGTCTTGTCTTGATTTTACTGTGTGTTGATTTGAGCTGGTTAAATTGATTTAAGACTAACTGCTATGCCCATCATCCCCTCTCACCGGAAGATTTAACTTGCTCTTTTCTTTCTTAAAGGCTATCATTCCTGCTCACAGGCAGAAGGCTCTGAAACATGTCTCATTGCTGCCTATTTTCAAGTCCCTCCTCCATAAAGCTCTATAGAAGGAAGAACCCAGTATTCTTGCATAGCGATTAAAGGAACATCAGGAAGATTTCATTCCCAGGCACACTTTTTCTGCTGGGTTTTTATACATTAGATAATTCAGGTCTCTTCTACCCTGATTTTTCCTGGGAGACATTCCAGATGGCTGGAGAGCTCATGGGACTTTATCACAACCACACCTAGGAAATGATTCTGGATGAAGGAGACACTTTTATTCCGATTGTATAAACACCCTGGATTGGATCCTCAGCTACTATAAACTGACTGTAGCATCACTGGAAAGGAGCAGAGCTGATTTATATGAAGTAGGGAAGCCGACCCTTTGTTTTTGTCAACACCATTTTAACTCAAATGCCTGAGGAACAGTTAGGAGACAAATCTCTCTTCACAAGACCAGCCTCACTCCTATTATGATGGATGAAGGTTCTGTGATGGGATGTTAGATGGGGTGGGATCTAAGTTACTACAGAGAATTCTTTCCTGGGTGCTGGCTGGTGAGTCTTGCCCACATGCTCAGGGTTTAGCTGATCACCCTATATGGGGTCAGGAAGGGATTTTCCTCCAGGACAGATTGGCAGAGGCCCTAGAGGTTTTTCACCTTCCTCTGCAGCGGGGGGCACAGGTCACTTGCTGGAGGATCCTCTGCAGCTTGACGTCTTTAAACCACGATTTGAGAACTTCAATAGCACAGACATAGGTTAGGGGTTTGTTACAGGAGCGGGTGGGTGGGTGAGATTCTGTGGCCTGCATTGTGCAGGAGGTCACACTAGGTGATCATAATGGCCCCTTCTGACCTTAAAGTCAATGAGAGCTGGATTCAGTTTCAGTGATCTTGGGCAACCCAATTCATCTCTCTGGCCCTCAGCTCCTCACGATGCTAGCGGAGTCTGTACAGCCTGTCAGTCAGTCTGTACAGCTCCTGTCGAGTCAGTCTGTACAGCTCCTAGCACCGCAGGGCCATGATCTCAGCTGGATGTACATAACAAAGAGCTCTGGCTTTCTGAGGCAAAGCCAAGACTTGTACCTGCTGATACCTCCAGGAAAACAAGTCTGTTAAGGCCTGCCCCATGCACCACAGAGCAGCAAAGCAAAGGAGGTCACAAGTCCATCCCTTCCCCCGGCAGGTCAGCTTTTGCTTCCAAACTTCCAGACTCATCACATAGCTGGGCAGACCCACACAGCTGCTCTTTCCTTCTACTCTAATTATTTCAACAAAGGGAGGGGGGACAACCCTGCATCATCCCCAAATACACCCTTGGGTCAAGCCCTGCTGATAAATGAGCCATCTGCTTCCAGAACCACAATCACCTCCCTTATTAGTGGGACCGTCAGCCAGGCTTGGATGGCAGAGGCAGCAGAGCAGCATGGAGGGGGACTTATAAAACCGCTGCTACAAGCAGGGGTTTGGGGCTTAAAATATACATCGGCTAATCCAAATGCTGTGAATTTCATTGCCAGTTACATGCCAACCTCTAACTGCCTGGGGTTAGGAAGAAAGCTTCCCCCATGTCTGATCACCCACGCAGGCACGTTCTTGTCTGATCCCTGCAGGTTCTTTCCCCTGCCTCTGAGGCAGCTGACTCTGGTTACTGTCAGAGGTCCAAGGGGCTGGACGGATCCATGCTCCAGGCATGAGTGAGCTTTCCCAGCAGCCCTCGCCTGAGATGGGATCGAAACCTGTCTCTGAGACCCCTTTGGAGCTCACGCTCGCACCTCCACGTGGGGCGCCGATTGCAGTGGTGGATTGACGCCCAGTAGGAAGTGAAAGGAGTTAATTTTTACAGGCTCGGTCACCCAGGGACCCACTGGAGGGGACTAGGCCAGCTGCCTCAGCCCTGAGCACTAGCCATGGCCAAGCGGGTCACACAAAGGACTCGTGCGGCTTCTGGTGCCAGCTCTAGGGCCTGGGAATTCAACAAGACCAGCTGCCGAAGATCTGCTTTTGGGGACACCAGAGCGCTGGCCCCAGGGGGCGTGACAGGCATCAGAACATGTCCCAGGCAGAGGTGGGATCTCTCACTCCAGTGGCCCTGGCAGCAGGGGGAGGATAAGGCAGGCTGGGGGCTGGTCATTACTGCAGGGAGGACAGCAGCCTGTAAATAAATGGATCTCATACATAAATGTATATCGGCAAGTGGCTCCAGAGGGGTCTCAAGGGAGCAGCGGCTCTTCCCGCCCCACGAATACCATTAGCGCCTTAACACTTTCTGTGCCGGAGCTGCTCCGGAGCCCCCCTTTCCATGGGCCAGTGGGAGGCTGGGCTCCCCTAATGGACGAACAAGAGGGCTAGGGTCATACAGCTGCACAGGAAGACAGGGAGCCACAGACAGAGCGAGCCACCTGCAGCTTCCAGCTGTGGGCGATGCACTGCCCACGCCGCACCCCTCGCTGCTCTCCCCATGGATCTTCACCCAGAGTATGAAGCCACCTAGCCTGTGAAGCCTTTGCTGCCTGCCCATGCAGGGAGGGGAGACTGGGGAGCCCAGGGCTGTGGGTTCTGTTCCTCTCCCTGCAGCATGATGTGGAGGGCATGACCCACCGTCTCCATGCCTCCATTATCCCTACTGCAGGATGACTTTGGCATAGTGACCAGTTACAGCGTGAGGGGCCCTACACAGAGCGTCTCCCCTGCAGAAGTGGGCCAGGACCGGCTTCCTCAGACAAGCCCCAAGGGTTCCATCTGCAGCTTAGGGCGGTGCATTCAAATCCCTGCCGGCAACATGGGTGGATACAGCAAATAGCTGAGCCAGCACCTTGGTGGAGACTCTCCCAGGAGCACTGGGGGTTTCCCTCCCAATGAGTCACTGAAAGACCCCAGGAGGGGTTCTCTGCCTGTGGCCGGTTTGCAAGTGATTCAGTGGGAGCCTTCGAAATCCCTGGCATTGGTTCGTTTGGACCGGAGTCATGGGTCACACACAGAGCAGGCTGGAGACGTGCTCGTGCACAACTTTGGAACCTGGCAGCTTCCAGACAGCCCTGTGCCTGGAGGGGAGCAAACCTGGTGCCTTGAGCAATATCCCTGTGCCAGTTCAGAGGTGGTGGTGTAGGGGGCTGCTTCTCTCTACAGCCACCCAGTCCTGCCCGCACAGACACCCTCATTCCAGCAAGGGCAGACTGGATGAAGCTCCCCTCCAGAGCAAGTTATCAACTAAAGGGACAGTGAGTTAGTGTCAAACCCTCCATAGCCCCCAGGAGCTGCTCACAGGGCTGATCTAGCCCAAGAAGTGGCCCTGGCTCTCCCTTGCGGAAGGATAGAAGCCCATGAGGCATGTGTTCAAACACAGATGTGCTGCCCAGCATGCTCTCGACCAGAGGTTCACCAAGTGCTTCACAAAACATGAGTTACCCAATAGGGAAACTGAGGCACCGGCCTGCAGAAATCTGATGCCTATTCAAGGTCAGAAGAAGTAGTAGTTGACTCTAGCCTCTCTCTTGCTCTGGACAGGACACTAAAGTAGCAGCTCCTCTGCAGACTGCAAGCTGCCAGCTCTGAAATTTGAGTCCCAGGGGCATACAGGAGGAGTGAGGCACTGAACAGAGGGACAAACACAACACTGTTCACCCTGGGACTGCACGCGCAGGAGTCTCCTCTGCTGTGACAGGGGCCTCCCATCAGATCTGCCTCTCGTTGCCAGGCAATGCGAATTTGTACTACAGTAGCGCCGAAACGCTTCCACTAACAACTGGGATTTCATTGCACGAGGTGCCGAACCCACACTAGGAGACAACCCCTGTCCCACAGAGCATCCAGAGCTAAAGTGGACATCAAGGGCAGGGCTCCACTCTGCAGAGCTGGGCACCGGCTCAATGCCCACATCCCCCCCATCCCAGTTCCGGCTCTGATCCTGCAGCCAGGTGCTGAGCACCCTGAATTCCCGTGGACTCCAGACACACCGGAGGGTGCTCAGCCCCTCCACTGAGCCTTTCCTGCTTTCTAAACCCCTCTGCAAGCCCAGCTGGTATCTGCTGTGAAGGGGAGTTTCCCCACGGACAATGAATGGGCCAGTGCAGCAAGGCTAACCGGTGCAAGGGCTCCCTCTTGTGGCTAGCACCAGAATCACAGAAGTCCCACATTTCGGAGCAACTGAAACAGGTTCCTAGAGTGGAACATCTCCTGCTTGCGTTGCCATTGTAACATTCTCTTTTGAGCAGACTGGGCTTTATTTTTTGTTTCCTCATTTGGCTGAAAAGTGTTAAAAGCTGCCCATTAACCGCGATGCCGGGAGAGAGCCGATCTAGAAGGGAAGGTGGGAACGAGCAAGATGTAAGAAAGTGGGAGACCTCCAGATCTTCACTGATCAACCAGATTGGCCCATGGGCCAACTCTGCGTACGCTGACACCTCCTAAAACTATCAGAGCTAAAACCAGGAAGATTCATTTAAACGTCACAGTAAGAACTTAAAGTGGCAATGCCAGATAAAAGCCAGGATACCGGGCACTTCAGAGATGTCCTCCAGCTTTTTCATTCTACAGACCACAGCACAAGAGAAAGCCTCTGGCCTAGCCATCCTGTGGGTCTACCCCATTGCCCAACTCCTTTCAAATCTCAATCAGGCGTTAACATTCCAGGCTCACACATTTTATCTTCCGCTCTGTTTCTCTATGTAACTAGCATCGGACCAGGGTCTTTCAATGAGGGGGAAACGGAGGATAGTTTTGTGGCTGAAGCACAGGAGGTCTATATAACAACCCTTAACATATTAGAATAAAGACAACAACAGTGATCATTTGTTCTCCATGGTCACTGAAGGCAGGACAAGGAGTAATGGGCTTAATCTGGAAGATTTAGGTTAGATATTAGAAAAAAACATTTTAACTATAAGGGTAGTTCAGTTCTGGAACAAGCTGGACCAACACCTGTCAAGGTGGGTGTAGGTTTACTTGGCCCTGCCATGAGTGCAGGGGGCTGGACTAGATGACCTCTCGAGGTCACTTCTCACCCACCATTTCTATGATCTTTGACCTTCACCATTGACTTTGGGATCCCAGTTCACTTGTGAAAAACCCAGGCTAGCTCATATCTACAGTACAGGGCATGTTGGGAAGCCTGATTCATTCACGGGAGCAAAACAACTGTTCACACAGCAGGTGCTAGAGGTGGGCAAAATTGTCCACTGGTGCCTACTATTAAGATGGCATCGTCTGGTTAACCTCGTGCTGGAAGCATTCCTGGCCCAGCGTAAGGTGGTAGCTATGCAATCACAGAGGGCAGCAGTTTCAAAGGTGGGTGCCTAAACTCCACATAACTGGTGGCTCAGTACATCTGTGATTCAGGCCATTTTATTTAGGTATCTAAACGTGGATCTAGGTGCCTGATGTTCAGCCCTCCCTCACACTTAAAAATGTTGACCTTAATGTACCTTTCACCCTTTATCATGTTTATAGAGTCTTAAAAATAACACACATTCAACTTGGACCAGAAGAACAGATGAATCGGTTTCACTTTCTAGCCCTGGAGCTAGGACAAGTCAGCAGCATTTGTTTTGCAAATGCCCCAGGAAAATTGTTTAAGTGGAAACAAACGTTGAAGATCTTATTGAGTTAAAAAAATAGATCCCGTAAAGAGGAACACGTTCGCTGCTGCACACGGCATGACCAACCCAAGCCTTCAGATTTCACGAGACTTTTTAAAAATGACAAATGTCAGTTTCTTTTTATTTACCTTCTGGATTTTGAGCACTAGAATTCACGTTTTCCAGTTTCTCAAGGCTAGAAACTTAAAAAAAAAAAGGAGACAGACAGACAGACAGACAAGTGTTAGTTCAGGGCAACTGCACCTGTACTCCCCCTTGATGGTGCAGCAAGGGCACCCAACTCTAGGCTTCCAGCCCCTCAGTTGTGGGCTGTCTTGGGTGGAGACGAGTTTCCCTTCTGACTGAGGTATTTCCTGACTACACTGTGAAATCCCCAGCAAGAAGCAAACTGCCTAAGCAGGCTTCTTTTGCCTTCTCTTCGGAGACAGTATATACTGTAAATGCCAGAGGTATAAGTTGCACACAGCAAAGCAAGCATATTTTATTCCTAAGGTAAAAGCATTACAGAGAAAAACAACATTAAAAACAATAAAGAACCTACATGCATGCTAATAAGCTTACCAGAGATCTCCCTGGCTCCAGCAGTCCTTGAAACCACATGAAAACCCCTCTGCAGGGTTTTGAAGTTCATGACACCCTTAGCTCAAACAAGAATGCTTGGGAGTTTGGGAGACATTCATTCATCCCATTGGGGTCTTTGGAGCGACTGTGGATTGTTAATCAGGTGGACAATGGATCTCTGCTCCAGGTTCAGCTACAGAAGGATGGACTCAGAGGTGGGTTATTTGCATTCCTTTCACCCCAAGTATTGCCTAGAAAATTCACTTTGTACATATCGTCCCCAAAAGTCCTTTCAAGTCCCTAAATACTCCTGGAGATTGCATTCCTCAGGCCTCCTAGTGAAGTTACATACAATTCCACAATACAAACAATTGCATTTTTAATACAATGGATCCCAAAATTATTAATTCCATAAGGTTTGTCCAGGAGACTTGCAGGATACTGACATATCGATCTCAGATTCTCGTATAATCACAGGGGCTGGGGCTTTAAGAGAAACCACCAGACACCACAAGACTCAGTAGAATGGAGTTGGCAACGCTGCAACAGAACCTGCGCTCTGGGCCACAAGCTACCCACCTCTTCTATTCGGTCAGATCTTCTCATACTTCTGGATAACGCTTAACTTCCTGTTGCGAGGCTTAATGGTTCATATACAGCTATGAGGACTCCAGCAAAAAGGTACTGTTATAGCCTCTTCCATGCTAAAATGAGGCCTGGTCTACACCCCATATAATTATTTCAGCTAAGGGGTTTTGTGATTTACAGTACTATGGGCACAATTATACTGGGAAAAAGATGCCCTATACCAGCATAGCTATCCCCCTTCCCATATGGGAATCAGCGATACCATTTGTATCAGAATAATTACAACCCCACTAGGGGAGGCCGGCCACCATTAGATATACCAGTCTAGTTAAAGCATTGCACATTGGTATTTAGACAAGGTCTTATAAGCCACACACAACACAGCTGACATTTCAAGCATTCTTGACACCAAATCCCCCTCTTTTCACCCTCTCGCTCTACCAAGAGGCCAATCCGGATTTCAAGATGCTCACAGGTGGAGAGAGCTTCCAGTGCACACAGACACATTGGGATGCATCTAATTCACATCCCCAGAAAGCTTTAAAAAAACCCCAACAGCAGCTCAAAGGATATCAAGGTGATCACTTGCTGTGCTCTGGCTCTTGATAAGCATCTCTCTTGGACCACGTGGGTGTGTTTTTGGGACACACAGACAAAAAGCGAACACCTGCGCCCCCCTCCCCAAATTGAAGCCAGAATTGTTCAGTCCACCCAAGCAAGATACAGCTGATGGCGTCACAGATGCTGCAAAGAGGCAGGTAAGAAGATTTAGGAATGGAATGTTATTACAGATCAGTTCAAAGCCCTGATCCTGCAATCATTTAAGGATATGCTTAACTTTAGGCACAAAACTTCTGGCCTCGGGCGCTGGTGCACCTCACTCCCTCCTATTCTCTGTCTAATGCACAGAGTACTCCAGTCTCTTGTGGGCGGTAATATTTCACAATAATTTTGACGGTTAGGTTTAGTGTGTGGGTGCTGAGCGGCCTGTGATATACAGGAGGTCCCTTGAGATTATAACCACATGCATTTGCAGAACACGTTTTGCTCCCTGAGAATTCTCAAGCAATATATTCTAAAATAAGCGAAGTTTCGTTTCGCAGGGAGGGTGGAGCAAGAGAAAGACAACAGGAGAAATGGATAACCTGCCTTGGGTTGCGTTAGCAGGCACAACTACAAAGGCCAATGCTGAAATGGCCACACTGCACTGTCGGGAAAAGCTTGAAACGGAATTCAAACCTAAGGAGAAGTCAGATCCCCAGCCTGACTGTTCTAGATGTGCGGTTTCATTTTCAAATGCGTGTGGTGCTTAGGAGCCCAAGTCCCTTGGCAAATCAATAAGTTAAGTCACTTTTTGTCACCTGTCTTGGCCTCATTGCTAACCAATCTCAGAATGGAACAATCCAGGGAACCAAGGGTCATGAGAGCCCCTTACCTTCTCTGTAACAGCACCTCCATTTGCTTCAGCAGGGAGAAACTGTGTGCAACACTCCCTCTGGTGGCTGAAAAGAGAGAAATAAGAAACCAGAGAGGCCTGTTTAAAATGGGCTGCTTGTGACTTCTCAGAAGTTGATTTTACTAAGTCAAGCGAGCCTGGCAGAGAAAACCTGTTTTGCATCAAGAGCTGCCTGTTCTCCAGCTCAGAAGAGCCATTTGTTCAGTGAGCAGTTTGCAGCAGACGCTACCAAGGAGGTGGAATCGTGCTATCAACAGACAATGGAATCTCAGAACTAGGTACTGATCAAACTGCATGGCTCACCCACTTAGCTCAGGGAGAGTGAATATTCTACGGAAATCCATGGAGAAATTACTGAATTCTACAACTATGGTCCTTGTCAAGAAAAAATATTCCAGCAAATCAACATTTTCACACTTACCTGTATGGAGATCATTATGTGCCATGCCAACATGGCCTGGGGACAAAAACCAAGATTACCCAAATGTAGGAAAGCTTCTTTTGTCAAATCCTGCAACCAGTCCTGCAATTCACAACACAAAGCACTGCCACAGCTCATTAGGAAGTAAAGCTTCCTTAGATCTGTAAAAGATCCCTGGATCTGACCTACCATACAACCTGAATATCACAGTATACGAATCCTTCATATCCAATGCCAAAAACACCCATTTGATGACAATGATTCCCTTTGTACAGTTACATTCTGAGACCTGTCAGTTGGCCAATTTTTAATCCATTTAACGTGTGCCATGTTCATTCTGTACCATTCTCATTTTTAAAATTAAAATGTCATGAGATAGTCAGTTACCTTACAGAAGTCTAAATATATTACATCAACAGTTACCTTTATCTACCAAACTCATCTCATCAAAAGATATCATCAAATTAGAAAATAGATCCCGTCAAACTACAACCCATGTTGATTGGCATTAACTACAATACCCTCCTTTAATTTTTTATTAAGGGAGACCCAGATCATCTACTCCATTATCTTGCCTGGGATTGATTTCAGATTGACAGGCCTATAATTACCCAGTTCATCCCATTTACCATTTTTAACAACTAACTTTCTGTCAGTCTTCTAGACCTCACCAGTGTTAACTTATTGAAAATCAACATTAATGGTCCAGCAAGCTCAGCCAGCTCCTTTAAAACTCTTGGATGCAAGTTATGTGGACCTGCTGATTTAAAGATGTCTAACTTTAGCAGCAGCTGTTCAACATAGCATGGAGTTACTATTGGAATGGAAAGCGCATCCTCATTTTTTGCCTGATTACGTCATGTTTTTCCGCCAAATACACAACAGAAATATGTACTGAACACTTCCACCTTTTCTGAATGACTGATAAATCTGTTTCCATCTAGTAATGGACCAATACCACTGTTAGGATTCTTTTGGTGCTTAATACACTTTAGGTCCTTATTGTCCTTCACTCTGTTGCACCACAGATTTTTCCATGCGTCTCTTTGCTTCCCCCAATAGCAATAGGTCAAAGCAGACTACAGAACTTTTAGGGCGCAGCAGCAAGGCCCACCCAGCAACTTGGTGAACTGCAGATTTACATCTCCGGTTGCCTTGCACTAAGTCTTTATACAGAAAAGCCTTCAGATGCCATTTGGAAGTCAGCACCATCGGGTCTGTGCTGACTTCCACAGCGAACACAACCCCAAAGAGCAGATCTGGGTAGCACGTGTGCACTATAAACTGGAAATATCCCTCAAAAGTAGCCCACACATATTACAATAGCTCCACCCAAAAGGCTCCAAATCACATCAGCATCTAGGAAGAGGTTAGAGCTGGTTTAGACCCATCAGAAATCCCCATTTCTCTCACATACAGACACACCTCCTTGTATCTTTTTACTCTCAGCACCATCTGTTTGGTCCTTCCTTTGATATTTCGTGTAAAATGTGTTTCAAGTGGCTTAAAAATTGTATTTGCTCCAATGGCGGCGTTTTGCACCCAATAAGACCTTCCATCCAAGAATCCCAAAGTGCCTTCCATGCAGCAATCAGGCTAAAGTATACCTGGCCTATGCTTATGAAGCCAGTTTTACTGCAGAGGGGTTAAGTGACTTGCCCAACACTGGAGAAATTTGTGAGATCCAGGGGGAAAAAGCTGCAGCTCCTGATCCCAAGCCCTGGACCTTAAGCTCAAAACCATCCCTACCTTGCTGAAATACAACAGCTTCATTTCTTCTCCTTGTAGGGAAACCTCAGAGCTGGTTTACAAACCTGGGTCCTAATCCCACAGAGCTACAGGTGGGCTGACCCCTGTGACAAGCAATGACAAGACAGGCATGTTAAAGTACCACCTCCAGGCAACTAAGTCAGCTTTGGTTCAGAAAAGAAGATTTTAACTCTCACCTGAAGCTAACACAAGGGAACAAAGGCCATCTCAAATTACATGAGGCACATCAGTTGGGTGCAGTCCCAGACTGTTCACTTAAATTTAAAAAAAAAAAAAAAAAAAAAAAAAAAGGCAAAAGTAGTTTCATGTGTTACATCTGAGACTGAAACCTGGTAAAATTTTATGGGATTTTCAAATCACATTTTTCTGTTCCTTTAACACATCTTTCCCCTGTTGCTGTGTGAAGATCCACCCTAAAATGGGATCTGACTATACAGAAGGGAACAATGAAACTGACTATGCAAAGTATTGTGAATTGCATGGACTGATACAGAAAAACCTCTCTCTTTTTGGACATGTGGGACTCGGATGCTACTCACAACAGCAGTAGATAAGACTTCTCCAGAGATAAAGTATGCTTAAATTGACAGGACCTCTTCAATAACGTACAATATAGATGCTCCTTCCAGCTATTTTGCCCTGGTCATGAAGCTTTAAGAACTATGCAGACTTTCCATGATCAAGTTTTTCCCCAATGGAACACCTGTTTGTAGCAGGGTACCGCAGATCAATTTGCATTTACATTGCTGAGCAGGGGCAAAGAGGGAACAGTCAGTAGGACAGATGAAGAAATCAAGGGATTAAATCCAGGCTGGAAATTTCAAAAGAAAATAAGGGAATGAGGTGCCCAAATCCTATTAAATCTAATGAGAGCTGAGCATCAAGCTCCCCTCAACTCCTTTGAAAATCCTAATCTCAGAGCCCAGGGTGGTCTGTTCAGTAAGCAGGCGATCAGGCAGTTAATAGAACATCTTTATACCTGTGACCTTGAGACAACACACCGTTAAATTAATTTAGACACACAAAAAAGTGGGGAAGGCTTTCATTCTCCATTCTGGAAAAAAGTTTTTTTTTTCCATGAAGCTTTTCAATTAACAGTTTTAGGTTTTGTGGAGTTAAACATCTCCCCTTCTGTGAGAGAACCTCCACTACAACAGCTAGTGAGAATGCAGGAGAATCAGGAAGTGAAACAGTTCCTTTGCCCCAGGTGAAGGAAATGCAGAGTAGACAGCTAGCAATAGTGAAAGCCATTTGATAATCAACATCCATTTAATAACCACAAGATATTTTTCATGACATTTTCCCTCTCAGCAGTATCCCATTTCACTAACAAGAATGAAGTACTGTTCCAGAGCTCAGATGCTCATTTTGTTTGCCGCCTGCTCAGCAGAGAGAAAAAAAAGGCAATCAGGAGAGTTGGATTTTTGGATTCTTGATCTCAAACTATTTCACAGGAAAAGAAGATCATGGACCCAAGTCCACCCTTAGGTGTCTGAAGGGCTTTGGAAGGGTCTTCTAACCTACTCACTGAATAGCTAATACATCCCATTATTTGACACTGACACTTTTTGTACTTGGGAAAGAGGTAATGTAGTGTAGGCTGAAGCCAGACACAGTGCATGCAACTACTGGAGAGCTATGGCCTTCACAGATTGAACACCGCACCTCATTCCTGACCTGTGGCATCTCCTGCTAGGCCACGCCTGGGCTTTTTACACAGTTGCATCAATGCACCTCAATCCCGATCTGGAGCACCCTTGTTTTCCCCTTTCTGACCTTCCTAAACAGGGACATCCTGACAAGTCTGCTATTTTAGGGATAAATATCATTTGTAATGTAGGAAAATGTTCAGAGATCAAACTTACTGCGCCTGGCACCTTGGAAGTCAGGCCTCCAAATGCAAAAAGCTGGCATGTTAACCAATGCAGCTGCATTCATTTATCAGGCAAACCTCAGCTGTACCAGTCAGTCCCCCGTGCCCAGGTTTCATACTTAGGGCCAGTCTACACTAGCAGAACTCCTATGTTCCTGGACCTGTTTACCATAGACCACACCCCAATTCTATTTTAATAGGTGCTGTAATGCGAGTCAGCAATAGATTAGTTCAGTTTGATCTTGTTCACGTACATGAAAACAGTCACCTCAGAACCAGGCTGTAACTGGGTCTTAGTTTTGTTATACATGGGCCAAACTGACCTGCTTCAAAGCCAGTCTCAAAACAGCGAGAGGTGGGTTTGGATGAGACCAAGCTCCCATGGATGATTAGAGTGCACATAAATTAAAAAAATTTTTAAAGAAGTGCTGGGTCCCAACAAAGATGTTTAAAACAAACAGGGGAAGCCTAAAGCATTGGCTCAAAACCCTGCAGGGATCACAATAGCCAACGAACCAGAAGTTAGGAACTGAAGTATTCGCCTGCTACCCCATTTGCAATTTTATTCTCCCATGTCCAGCCTCCTCGTATCCACAGCCAGGGCAGCACCTACCCCACTGAAAACTAACTGAAACACAGAAGTGATGCTCAACAGGATCTCACGTTTATTATTGAGAAGTGATTAATGGTGAAAAGAAAGGCAACGCCCATTCCTCATTGGCTTAACAAGAAACTGAAGAAACATATTCACTACACATTTTACAATATTTTTTCGTTCAAAATTCATGTTCCTGTAAACAAAACAAGCTTTGACCACTGTTCTCAGCCTTTAAATCAAATTAATCCAGACTTAATCTGTAATCCATATAATGCACAAGAACAGAACATTTCTTAGGACTCCTATTACTTGACTTTTGAGTAACAAAGGGTCAGAGGAAATCAAACCACCCTTAGACACAACCTTGGCAATAATTTCCATTCGATTCTTCCAGGCAAATAAACCCAAATAAGTCATAAAATTCCTCCTCTTCCAGTCCAAGGAAAAAATCGTTCTTCCACTTCCTGCAGCGGATGTCCAAAAAAAAGTCACAACTCGGTGTTCCAAGTGCAAATGTCAAAACCAGGGGGAAAGGAGGCACGAGGGAAGTGGAAGAAAGGGATGCAGCGGGGTTTAAAAATTAGAGAAAAAAGGCATATGCCACTTACGGACTTTCAAATCCGGAAAACATAGTAAAAAGACAAAAAACAAAGCATATGCTCTGAAATCACAACCAAAGCCAAAAGAAAGGGGACAGTTTTTACCTATACTCTACCTAGAAGGGATTTTTTTTTCTTTTTGTTTTTTCAGTCCTATGTCTCTTGTGACATTCCAATACTTTTTTTTTTTCAAACTGCAAGTTTGTAAGTTTTTTTTTTTGTTTTAAAGTCAATGAAATTAAGAAAAAAAAGTCCTAATTCTCTGGGGTGTTCTTTTTTCTCCTCTCGCTCTCTGAAAGATATCCCGGATGCAACCTCTGCTGCAGTCTCTGTGGGAAGGGTAGCCTTTTACTTGACACGGCCTTGGCGCTCCTGCAGGAGAAAAGAGAAGATGGTTAGTTTAGAGCAACTCTTGCAAAACTTCCATGGGTCAAGAGGGAACACGATTTTGTTCACTATCTCATACACAGAACATGAAAACATAGGGCTGGAACGGATGTCAAAAGATCACCCCGTCCACCTCCCCACGCTGAAGCAGGATTAGGTATTCCTAAAACCTTCCCCGAGGGTGTTTGTCTACATTAATATTTAGTGGTCTATCTGGTTTATGACAGGAGAGGTCCATTATAACGAAGCTGAATCTGAGAAAAGGTCCGTTTCTGTTCAAGGAGAAGGAGCTCATTTTAAGCGGGCAGCTGCACATGGCTAGTATGACAACGTACTTACATCCTATTGGGCGATGCCTCCCAGCTCTTGCCATTTCCCCTTCAAAATAGCAGTTGCCACCACAACCCCTCCCCCCGCACCTTGCTCCTTTCCTCTCCCTATCCCCAGCAACATCTTTTGCAGACAGCAAGAAAAGAGGGCCCACCAGTCTAATTCATTAAAAAACAGCTCTCACAGATGCAACCTGCTCAGATTCCTCCAGTTCTGTACAGCCTGCCAAGTATAATGAAGGGAAGTGGGACACAAACAAGGAGAGGGGGGGAAAAAGGGCAGCTAGTGAAATAAACAGACTACTCACTGCTAATGTTATGTCAATTAACTGGTTGGATACAGTCTGCGGGGGCCAGGTAGAGGCAGCCACTGTGCTAGTTATCAGTGAGGATTTCCAGTGCCTCACTGGTGGAGCAAAACAGGGCTTTCTTCCCCAGTCCCATAAACAGAGCTTCAGAAAGCAGTTCCCAAGAGACCTGCCTCCAGTTCTCAATCCTATCAGGCTAGAGAGAGAGTAGGTAACAGTGGGGAGGAGGAAGAGTGAACCTGCCCTGGTACAGGAGGGATTTGGGTGCTTTCAAGAGTGAATTGGGAGCAGGGTTCCATTTGCTGAAGGAGATCAGGTACTCACATGTCTAGTGAGAACAGGAGAGGAGGAGCTGAAAACCGTTTGTGTTCAGTCCCTCAGCGAACTCAGAATTGGCATGTTGCTTGCTCAGGGCTATAAAACCCAGCCCCTGAGAGTTCTCCAACCACAGAACTCATGCCGCGAAGACTGGTGATCCAGGGTACAAGCCTTCATTTTAAACAACAGTGCTTCTAGCCAATATGACAGCAAAACAGCAGACTCAGGCTGACGTCAGTGCAAATGGTCCCATGCATTGACTGGAGCGGTAAGCACTGAAACCTAGAAGATGGCGATTCATAAGAACAGCCATGCTGGGTCAGACCAATGGTCCATCTAGCTCAGGACCCTTTCTCCGACAGCGGCCAGTGCCAGATGCCGCAGAGGGAATGAACACAAGGCAATTTCGAGTGATCCATTCCTGGTCATCCAGTCCCAGTTTCTGGCAGTTGGAGTGTGTGTCCCTGACCATCTTGGCCAGTGAGTCTCAAACCCTCCCCCCCCCCCTTTTTTTTTTTTTTTTTTTTTTTAACTGGTAACCCCTTTCACACAGCAAGCCTCCGAGTGCGACACCCCTAATAAATGAAACACACTTTTAAATATATTGAACACCATTATAAATGCTGGAGGCAAGTGGGGTTTTTGGTGAAGGTTGACAGCTAGTAACCCCCCACGAATAACTTCATGACCCCCTGAGGGGTCCTGACCCCTATTTGAAAACCCCAGATCTTCGCTAATAGCCACTGATGGACCTATCCTCCATGAACTTTGATTTTATAGACCTATCATATCCCTGCTTAGTCGTCTTTTCTAATCTGAACAGTCCTAGGTCTTTTTACTCTCTCCTCACATAGAAGCTGTTCAATATGCCTAGTCATTTGTTGCCCTTCTCTGCACCTTTTCCAATTCTAATAGATCTTTTTTGAGAGGAGGTGACCAGAAGTGCAGACAGTATTCAAGGTGTGGCCATACCGTGGATTAAATATAATAGCATTATGATCTACCCCTTTCCTAATGGTCCCTAAATCGTTCACTTTTTTGACTGCCGCTGCACAATGGGCAGATGTTTTCCGAGAACTACCCACAAATCTCTCTCTTACCTGAGAGCAGCTAATTTAGACCCCATCATTTTGTATGTATAGTTGGGATTATTTTTTCCAATGTGCATTATTTTGAAATTCATGGTTGATAATTGCATCTGCCATTTTATCGTCCAGTCTCCCAGTTTAGCGAGATTCCTTTGTAACGCATTAGAGTCAGCTTTGGACTTAACTATCTTGAGTACCGTATATACTTGTTCATAAGTCAAATTTTTTTTGGTATGAAAAAGAAGCACCAGAGAAGGAGGTTGGCTTATGAACGGGGATTGTGAGGCAGATGTGGGACACAACCCCACCCCCCAACAGAGGCAGCAGGGAGAGGCAGCACAGCCAGCAGAGCCAGAAGGGAAGAGGCAGGGCCAGAGTCTCTTCACTTCTGGCCACGCTGCTCTGCCCCAGCCTCCAAAGCAGCTGCAGCTCTGGGGTTGGCAGGCTGTGGCCGAGCCACCTGGCCTGGCTCACCGGAGCAGGACTGCGACCAGGCCCAGAGACATCCTCCCCAGCCCTCCCCAGATAAGGTGGGAAGGGATGGGGAGAGCGTGGGGGCCCTGGGTGAGGGGTGGGGTCATGTGGAAGGTGGTCACTGGGGTTACTCCCCTGACTCCCAGCTTCTCCCCCCCCAAAAAATTTCCCCACCAGTTGTTGTCCCAGCCCGTCAGGGTAAGCAGCTGGCGCACTGGGACACTTTGTTTACTTAGGTTTACCTCTATGCCTGCAGACACTCAAAGTAAACAAACAATCTCGGCCCACCAGCGGCTTATCCAGATGGCCCGGGAGCCAAAGTTTGCCAACCCCTGAATTATAGGGTCGGCTTCTGAACTGGTTATAAAAATTTTCCATTTTTACTTATCTATCGGGGGGGGGGGGAGGGGAGAAATCGGCTTATAAACAAACCAGCTTATGATCAGGTATATATGGTAATAGCATCTACAAGTTTTGCCACCTCATTGGTTGCCCTTTTTCACAGATTTGTGAATACGTTGAGCAGCACAGGTCTCAGTACAGACCCTTGGGAGATCCCACTCTCTCTCTCTCCATTGTGAACACTGACCATTTACTCCTACCCTTTGTTTCCTATTTTAAACAGTTACTGAGGCATGACAGCACCTTGCCTCTTATCCCATAACTGCTCACTTTGCTTAAGAGCCTTTGGTGAGGGACCTTGTCAAAGGCTTTCTGAAAGTCCAAGTATACCATATGGACTGGATCACCCTTGCCCACGTTTGCTGACCCTCTCAGCAACTTCTAATATATAGATAAGGCACCATTTCCCTTTATAAATGCAGCGTTGACTCTTCCCCAACATATTGTGGTCATCTACGGGTTTGATAACTTTGCTCTTTATTCTCGTTTCAAACCACTTGTCTGGTACTGAAGTTAGGCTTACTGGCCTGTAATTGCCACAATCACCTCTGGAGTCTTTTTTTTCAAATTAGTGTCACGTTAGCTACCTCCAATCTTCTGGGACAGAGACTGATTTAAAGTGATGGCTACACATCAGTTAGCAGTTCTGCAGTTCCATAACTGAGCCTCTCCCAGTCCTGTGGGTGAATACTGTCTGGTCTTGGTGACTTATTACTGTTCAATTTATCAATTTGTTCCAAAATCTCCTTCTATTGACCTCAATCTGGGACAGTAGAAATGTCAACTATTTTACTGCTGATCATTTTAACAGAAGCAGGTAGTTATTCCAAAATCCCAAACTACCTCCTATGGTTCTCCAAGTGCCAAATCCTCATCTGTCCCCCACCTAGCTGCCAAAACCCCCAACTGCCCCTTGACAACTGCGACACCATAATTATGCATTGTCAGGATAAAAACGACAGCATATCGAAAAACAAAAGAGTAAATTACATTGAAATTCATAACAAAGAAACCTCAGCAGCTACTGCACTGATATTTGTTTTCATGTTGGATTCATTAACTTTTTATTATGTTAAATGCAGCTGCTGCAAAATTTCCCTCTGTGCTACTTCATAATCAAGGGGCTTTGCCACAGAACTTCAGTCCAGCTTGCCACAAAGGGTTAAAAAAGCAAGCTGGAGAAAGAAGAGATATATGCTTATTTAAATCAACTCAAAACATTTTTTAAACATCCCTGACAATTTAACATGCTACGTCAATAAGATGACCAAAGATCTGGCAACAGATGAGCTCTCCATGAACAATAATGCTCACGTTCAGTTACTGATTGGCCCCTTTTCTCCACTTAGTCATTCCCCGTGATCTCTTGTTTCAAGTTCATTGAAAAAGTTGGCCCTCACTGAAACCATTTTTGGATCCAGTTTCTACCCTCAGCACTGGGGAAAAAAAGTTACCCATTACCATTCATCAGCAACAACAGAAAATGACAGCTACAGGTGTCTGGTTAGCCTCAGGCCTTTGTACCCCAGTATAACTCCCTGCATCAAGACGCTTAGGCTTGGTCTCCAGTGAAAAAGTTACACTGGCATAGCTACGTTTGTTGGGCATGTGAAAAACCACTGCCCGACCTACATAGTTATGCCACCAAAACAAGCTATGCTGACAAAAGAGTCCTTCCATCCATGTAGCTCATGTCATCTGGGGAGATGGTGTTCTGCACTCACAGAAAAACCCTTTCTGTCATAGTCTGTCTCGACACTAGGAGATTAGGCTGGCATTGCCTCCACAGTGTAGACACAGCCATATTTTGCTACAAGGGGGCCTTTTCTGATTTAGTTTGTGTCGCTTGGAAAAAAGTTTAATCTAACCAAACCACCCTTACACTGGATACTGCCTGGATAACGAGTAAAAGTTTCCATGCAGGCGAGGACTAAGTGCCAATTTGAAACAATACACTTCCTAGCCCCATCAACCAAGGATACAGCAAGTGGAACACCACTTCAGTTTTAAAGCTTCTTCCCCACAATAGGCCTAGTCAGCCCATACTTCCCTTTCTCCACAGGACACTTGAGACAAACCCCTGGATACTTACACGTTGCGTTTTTTAAGGCAGAGCAAATTCTCTTCATTAATATTTGCCATACAAACGGAGCAGAACTGAAAACACAGCAGAACTGAAATCAGGGACCACAACAGATAACCAAAGCAGTTTTGATCCCTGGGCACCACAGTACAAATAAATAATAAAGCCATATGCCTGGGGGAAGCTGCAAATCAAAATGAAGTTGCCAGGTCTTACTCCTCCTCTGCCTCCTGGTTCTGATGCCAGTCCAGTTCACCAACCAAGGACAGATGGCAACATGCCACACCCACTGAGGAAGAGGTCACAACTGCATGAACTGAACTCCACCCTCTCAGGCACAGATAGGGTTTAAACTAGCTGCAGGAATACACAGCCTTAGAATTCCCACACAACACCCAGGCCCACGCGAGAGAGAGCCCCATCTTGTCCTGCAGATAGGTGGCTGCAATCCCTGCTGACCACTTCAACTGGATTAGCTGATGACACAGACCCCAAACCATGGGTTTAAATGAGTTGCTTTCTCCTTCTCCTTCCATGAAAGTAAAGCAACTCCAAAGGACAAAGCATGGCACAAGGAAAGGAAGACAAGGGATCTAAGAGGAATAAGAACATAACAGCGGCCAGACTGAGTCAGACCAAAGGTCCATCTAGCCCAGTATCCTGTCTTCCAGCAGTGGCCAACACCAGGTGCCCCAGAGGCAATGAACAGAACAGGGAATCATCAAGTGATCCATCCCCTGTCGCCCATTCCCAGCTTCTGGCAAACAGAGGCTAGGCATACCCATCCCTACCCATCCTGGCTAATAGCCATTGATGGACCTATCCTCCATGAACTTACCTAGTTCTTTTTTGAATGGCACAGGGGAGATGGAGCATAAAAAGCCACAGGATGCAGGTACAAAGGACAACACAACCCAAGAAGAGTCCCAGAAATGGATCCTTCATACCATCTGGAAAAAGGCCAGAGACTGTAGGAAGCAGACTCGAAACAAACAGTTTAATTTCAGGATTGGGGATTGTACTGCAAGTTTCTCTTAACTGAATATTCAGCGTAACCTGAAGAGGCTTGAAGAACTAGCATCACACTCTAGCGCAGAATAATCCTGTTACTTCCCCCACTACTGCAGCTTCACAGACTATTTAGGGGGAGTTTCTTATAAAGGAATAGTGTAGGGCATCTATTTGCCACCGTTTAGATTTTTGGCTCATTCTGTTACCCGCTGCAAGTGACTTTTCCTTGCATGGCACAAGGATCTTGGTTTATGCTCTCATCTATGCATATGCCATGGAGGGAAAGCAAGCAGTTTCCTTCTACTCCGGTGCAAACATCTGGGGTCCGAAAGCCCAGCATGTGCTAATGTGAGCTCTGCTCTCAGTGCTGAAGGAGATACGGGGTGTGATTTCATTCTCTTCATTCATAGCAGTAGTTTTTTCTGTGCTTTTGTTTGTAGCCGAACAAGCAATTTCTCCTGCATTTCCTTCTAGGAAAGAGGCCTTGGCCTAGAGATGATGTCCCCTCTATACAGTCCAACATTGTCCACACCCTCATCCAATGCAGTGGGACAGCCCCCTGGGAGAGATGTCTTGCTCTCCAGGGGTTATAGAAGGTAACAAGTGAGTGCTGGACCATGGGATGGGGGGCGGTAGATTTTTTTGGGATCAGAGGTGGGGGTTAAGTGCTGTGTACCCACATCATCTCTATTCTTGTTTTTCCTCAGATCTCAGGAGTGTGGGGAATCCTGCTAAGATAACACCCATGTGAAATCCCAGGAAAAGGGCTTGGAGCATGTGCACCTGCAGGTACTAGCCATGATTCTGCCCTTTGACATGTGAATCCCTGGATGACAAAAAATATCCACATTGCGTTTTATTAAAGTTGCCCTTGATCAACAAAGATTGGCTCAAATATAATGAAAAACGGAAGAAGGGAGAGAGGACAGACTAGGCAAAGCCAGAGCTGTGAAGTGTCAATGATGGACGGGTAAGAGCACTGTGGGAATACAATGGGAGGACTAACTGTACACAGTACCGAGGAACATGATGGAAAACAAGAAACGTATCCTTGCTCAGAGCAGGTGGAATAGACACCTATACACTTTTGAAAGCACGGCCGTGGACATGCTGTGTTTACAGATATCCTAGAGAGTGGAATCAAAATTCTCTGTTCCAGACCAGGCTAGAATGTGTAATTAGAAGCCCTTTGTGATTATCCTGCATAATTAGTTTCAGCCATGTCACCACAGTTATAGGGAGGAAGTCGTGACATCACAAGCTGGCTTGTGACATTACTGAATGAACGGGTCTAGTGCAGTAATCTGATGAGAGGATGCAGTTTCCAGTCACACAGCTTGGGAGCCAATCCTGATAGGAGACTAAAAGACTTACCTGAAAGTTTATAGCTAGCATCTACATACTGTGATGAATGGCACCTTAGAAATGATGGATACACAGATGCCAATACTACGCACTTATATAGCACCTTGCAGAGGCTCTCACTGATTTACAAGCAGCACTTGCTGTGAGGCAGGCAAGTATTATTCCCACTTTATGGCTGGAGAAAGATTTATCTAAGGTTACAAATAGGGACAGAACCTGCCACAGAACCCAGAACTCAAGTGCTAGTTTCACGCCCTCACCACCACACCAGTGACTGCCAAGCATGTCGGCGCACTTGGTGGCGGGCTGAGCGTGGTGTTGCCTGATTTCAACACACGTTACTTTCCCAATGTTTTTCCACATAAGCAACTGCTGTAGCGTATGCCTGAGTGGGAGAAGTGGTGAGACCTGAAACTTTTAGGCTGTGGGTCACATTATGGAAATTGGAAAACCCGTACTTTAGACCACTCTCCTTCCTCTAAGGTCATATGCACTGATGACTAAGTTCTCTCCTCTAGATATGTGCATGCAACTGTAGCTGAGATCAGTTGGAGATGTGAGCCCTGCCCAACAGCAAAATTCAGCCCCATCTTCAATAACGTTTGCTGGAACCATAGGGATTCTTTAAATCTGGAATCATTTTGTTCACTTGGGAAATAAATCATTTGAGGCCTCCCACATCAGATCATATGCAACCCTATCCAAACTAATACAGTTTCAAGGCTTCCAAAAATTATGCCGCAAGTCAATTTGACTTCTGACTTGAACTAGAAATAAGAGTGATGTTTCTACCGATGCCGTTTCTGCACTAGTTGTATACTGCCAGCCTTTCCAACCAGATCAGCTTAAAATGTGGTTATGGTTAGCACAAATAACTTACTCAAATATCACCTTCTCACTATGCTTATCGGCTCCCCATGCAGCTTCTGAGTCTTAAAATGCTCAGTTTATATACAAAAACACAATATTTTACTACTGTTGGCACTGGAAAGCCAATACAACTGCAGAGGAAAGAGCTGCATCCTACCTTGACCTACACATCAACAGAAACACTAGCTCTATTCAGTCTGCAGATTTTTCCTTGGTTTGTGACATTGGTTGAATTTTAGTTATTTATCACTTTGCACTTTTGTAAAGGAGCTCCTTAAAATTCAAAAAAGTAAATATACTGGACATGTTGATAATCCCATGTTAGAACTCCTCCTGTTCTGACAGCAAATTAAAATTTAATCAAAATCTTGATTAAGCAAGAAAGCCTTACAACTTGACCAAACGGAAAGCAAAATGAGACCCATCTGTGGGATCATATGCCAAACGAGGATATGTAATCGGTCCTGGAAATCTGAACAACAGGCACAGACAACCCAAGTGTTCCAGCAAACCTCAACTGCATCCGTCCACAGGATATAGGAGAAGAGGGACTTTCTCAAAAAGGTCCACGTCACAGACTGAAAGCCAAATCACAGTATCAGGCTGAGTTTGCACATCCTGGCAGTTAGAAAGGTCTTGCTTCAGCATAAAAACCTAATGTTTGTCTCAGATGCCTAACACTCTGGTATCTAATCAACAAAGGGCTATCAAGGCATACAGAGTAAATAGGGAACAGCAAGATGTCCTCTTTCAAGAGTGGTTGTAACTAAAACATGACTAACCTACCAGAAGCATTTACAGAGCACCAACCACCACATGATCTGTGCATTTTAAACTATAGCTTGCATTTCTATGTCAACCATCCAGCTTGGGAGCTAGGGTGTTGGGAGGGACTTCATGGAAGTCTTAGACTGCCTCTATTTCTGCAGCGGTACTTACATGCTGTCAGTTGTTCCTGGTTGTCAGCTGGCTGGCAGACATGCTCAAATTCTCCCACCCCCCTTTCAAGGCAGCACCAAAACTGATCCAATTTAGTGCAAAGGATGAACTCTACCAGTCTTCACACTCCAGATCAAAAGTGCATTCTGAAGCAACAAGTCGTCCAATTTCTGCAAACACTTAGAGGAACTTTCCTGCAGGAACCAGCTGCCCTGAAGCATATGACTTGCACAGGAAATAGAATGGTATGTGGTCCTAAAGCAAACAACAACATGCTACTGGACACCAACTACCCAAAGCCATGTTCACAATGAGCTAGTTCAGTGGTCCCCAGCACGGTTCCCCCGGGCACCATGGCGCCTGCTGGGGCATTTGTGGGCGCCTGCCTAGTTCCCAGCAGGGGAGAGAAGCTGTGGCCCTGCGCCTGCCGGGGACAGAGTGCTGCGGGCTCCAGTGTTCTCTGCCCTCAAGGCTTCTCTTCAGCTTCTCTCTGGATTCATATATTATGTAATATTAAATATGATGTTTTTCGTATTATTTAATGTACAAATACAAAATAAGCCTTAAAAAATTGGTGGCGCCTGCCACACTCTTCTGAAAACATGAATGTGCTACTGGCCACAAAAAGGTTGGGGACCACTGAGCTAGCTGGCCCGTTTCAGTGAATATGAACATTTCGATCCACTACAAAAACCACAGGTAGTTAAAAGCTTTGAAAAGTTTACCAGCACACCTTACCCGTCAGGAGGTATAGCTTAGTGGTTTGAGCATTGGCGTGCTAAAACCCAGGGTTGAGAGTTCAATTCTTGAGGGGGCCATTTGGGGATTGGTCCTGCTTTGAGCAGGGGGTTGGACTAGATTATCTCCTGAGGTCCCTTCCAACCCTAATAATTTATGATTACTGGAAGTTAATACGAGTTACAGGAGCCTTCTGAGTGGGATTCCAGAGACATCTATTAAGCACCACTGGGCTTCCTACTTGGGCATGGTATTTGGACCCGAATCCCCTCCTGGCTTTAGTGTAAAGGCAAAATATATCTGTAGCTTCCATTCCAAGATCCTGGAAGGAAACAGGATTCCTTGTTCCCACACCCAGCTGTTAATAAGAACATTCCCAATACTCTCCTTCTCCTCCCCCCACCATGTGCTACAGCTTTCCTGAACAGCCAAATATAAAAACTTACAAGAAACTCATTAGCTTTATGGCTGCTCAGAAGGCTATGGGCAACAGCAGTGAAACTGACTATACTCTGGTGAGTTTCAAACTGCAACTATTGGTGAGGCCCAGAAAATTTTTTCTACTGGCAAGTCCAGTCTTCTTCCCTTGCCCCAGTCTTACTTCATCAGATATTCTTGTGTATATACAGGAGGCAATAATGAACTATTTTTTCAATTTGCTGGCCCTGTGCATTTCACAGCACTTTGACTGTTTCCCTGCTTGGGTCTTTCAAGGAGTATGGATCAGACACTTTCTGCATTGACTTACACATTAAAGAGTTAAAGTCTCCCATCCCAGCTTTAATAAAGTCAATGGCATTTACCAAGAACCTTCCTTCGAACCTTGTTGTAATGATCAGACTTACAAATTTACTCTATTTGAGGGCTTAACAGTAAAGAGTATATGAAAGTTCATAAGAATTCACCATAACTTAAAACAAGGGTTAATGTTAAAAAGTGCAAATGGAAGATAGAAAATCCAGACAAAAAGACCTGGTATGACTCAAGGACTGCACTAAGATCATGCCTGGTAAACAAGAAAATGGTAGAACTAAAAATGAACGAACCAAAATTGGCGTGTCGGAAAAAGGTTTAATTGGTAAACAAAACAACTAGGGGATAGGCTATTCCACCCATCACTCCCTTCTGGGGTTCTTAATATTTTGGGGAGAAAAACTGGCTACTGGAGGAAGTTTCACCATGATGGCTGGTACCCCCACCATCTCCAGGGACCCAGGACCTTTGTCACCCTGATTCTGAGACATGTCCCGACCAGACCAGGCCAGATAGAGGGACTCAGATGAGCTCACCACCTTTACCAACTCTAGCTGAAACCCAACCGCCACCTGGGATGAAACAGTATTAGACTTCAAGAGTAACAGCTCCAGCCACCTCCACTAACTTCTTCTCTTCTCCCCATAAGGACAGTTATTGCCATCTTAATATTATCTAAGAGCTATTGAACATGGAGGTTTTTCCTTCTATAAATTTTCTCCAGCTAAAGGGATATGAGATGTTAAAATATAAATCTTAAGACTTTACATTTCAAATGCTCTGACAGTTCTTCCTTCTTTAAAACTTTAATAAAAGGTTAAAATGATTTTTAGAAATAGTGTATTTAGCTTACTTAGTACCTCAGCAAAGTCTTTGTATATAAAAACTCCAACCTTGTTTAACATGTTTTATGTTAACAGATATAAACCAGTTACTGTCTAACACCATTTATTCCATTTAAATTAATACAACATTACAGTATCTCCTTGAGTTTTAATCTCCAATGATGACAATGAAGTAATGCACCCATGGTGCAGGCTTGGGATCAAATCTGACTCTGGGTCACATGAAATGGGTCTAATGACTTTGGCTGACTACACAGTAGAGAATGTAAAGTGTTAGCACCACATAATTTGAACCACAAGATGTTCTGGAGAGGGAAGTTCACCCACTTTCGAGATTCAGAATCTCAACTGACGCAAAGCTAATAAAGCATTTGTTGTACTCATCGTCATACAATACAAATGTGACAGCCAGGTCTGAATAATATTGAAACTTGGACAACTCTACATCCACCCCCATGGAGCCTGGACAACAAGTACTTCATTCTGTAAGCCAGAGAAGCTTAATATTCATTTTAAGATAAAGTCACAGGCAACAGGCCACGCTGTCTCCCACTCCCATTAACCAGTTGATACCAAAATTCAGTTAATGAGCTCCCATAGGAGGGCAACACTCCCTATGACTTTTATACACATTTCTATTTCCTAGGTATTTAAAAGGGAATCTTATGCCCCAGCAACGGTGGCTGTGACACATGAATTCCTGCTTAGTTCTTTACAGTTTCATAGTGCTGTCTTATAAACATATGTAATCCCAAGTATCAACCGGTTTGTGGCCAAAATATGACCTGTTACATGAGACTCCAGAGAGGATGATCCTCAGGGCTTTAATCTCTTAAAGATTTACTATAATGCCAAGAAATTCTTAAAGGTAGCCACTTTATATAGGGCCTGTACTTTTGTCACTCTTATAATGACAGACAGCCCAGAGAGCACAGCCATCAACAACACCATGCGCACACAGAAAAGGAAACAAATGCCTTTTAATTTCAAGCTCAATTAGACATACAGGACAGATGAGGGGGAAAAAAATAAAGAAAAGAAACTATAATTCCCTTCCCAAGTTCCTACCTTATTATTCTATTACAAACAGTAGAAAAGCAGCTAACAAAAAACTGCTCAGCACTGCCCTTTTAATAAAGAAATTCTAACAGTATGAAATGAGAACTGTCGTCTACATTTTCAGTTCTCTACAGAATGGTTCACAACCCCCCCAATGCTGTTATTAACCTGATCAAATGCATTATTACATGACTTATCCTTCAATTAAAAAGCAGCAGGCTGAGCAGCTACCCATTGGAAAGAGCAACAATCAACTCCCTCATCTAGTCACCAGCTTGCATAACCACAATTCTTGTTAACCAAGACTTCCTTGGACAACTTTACTGTAGTAAAAGTGCAGTTGCACTATTTTACATGACGATGGTCCAGTTTTGTGCCACTGGCTTATTAACTTGTAATGCTGTAAGAATTACTACTATTAAGTACAACAGAAATTTTAGAAATTAAGGCAGGGTTCTACTAACTGTAGCTAATATGCTCATACCATGACAAAATAAAGAGTACAGAAAGAATCCTCTTAAATTAATACTTGTCACCAGACATCTTATATAAGAGACAAAGCAAAAAAAAGTGACCCGGACAGAAAAAGGTTGCAGGAATACGTTCTAAGAACAAAGAAAAACGTAGACCTAGAGGTCAGTGATCTAGCTTATCCCCTTGCACTGAGGCAAACAGCTCATGTAAAGATAAACACACTACAACTCTGAATACAGGAGGTTCATGTGTTCACACACTAATACTATCCCAGCTCTTCCTAGACACTAATCTGGTCAGCGTCACCTGACCAATTATACTTCTTCACTGGGCAGAAAAAGCAGACAAGAGAACACTACATATGCTCAGCTGAATTGAGTTTCAGAAAACAAAATAGCCAACTGACATTTAGCTTCAGAGAAAAGTAACTTTCCTTGAGAAATTGCTGCTTCTCAGATGACTACAGCTAAATTACATAGAGTTCTGTAACCTAGCCCTCCACTAATGGGCTATCAACCAGTGTTTGTAAGTTACCAATATTTCCCTAAATAAAAACCCTCCATGTATCAAAATCTCATGAAGTTTCTGGGGAATCCTCTTCCTAAAGCACCCCAAAAACATTCAAAGAACAGCAACACAAACCCTAGCCAGCAGCACCTTTACCTTGAATTATTGGGGGAGAGAAAAAAAAAAAAAATCGGACACTCGCCACATTAAAAAGGCTTTCATTTTAGTTCACTGTGGTATTAACAGCTGATGCATGCAGCTTAATGTTTGTTAAAACACCAAATGCCAGATAAGATCATTTAAGAGAACTGAGACATATCAATAGATCAAGTTTGCTTTAAGGCAGAAAAGAAAAAGTCTTCTGCAAACTGTCCCTTGCCAATGTGCCCCTGCACTGCTCTGGAGAGATCACCTCCAGCAGAACAACATTCAATTTCCTTGGTCTCTTCATGAGGCTGCCAGCACAGGTACCAGCTGTGATTAAACAACTGGCTCATTGGAAAATGGCCTGAGATTAGCAGGGAATGGCCTCTGTGAAATGAGTTAGAGGGTAATATCTTTTGGTTACTCACAACGTGTACTGCATTTCACCCAGTGGCCTAGAGGTGAAAGGCTCTTAATCCAATTACCAATCCTAAAGAAACAATTTTAAACTTCTCATCCTGACAACTTCTAGGGATCAGCTTCACAAGCCACCAGTTGACTTTAACAGCCATTAAATCTTGTAGCTCAATGAGATTTATTAACTCGCTAAAACTCAGAGTATGTCTATGCTACAAGCATTACAGTGGCACAGCTGCAGCACTGCAACTACCCCACGGTGGAACGGACATTTGCTACAATGACAGAAGATGTTCTTCCGCCGCTGCAGTATGTTATCCCCTTGAGAGGCAGTAGCTGGGTCTATGGAAGTAGTTTTCCATCGACCTAGCTGTGTCTACAGTTGGGGTTAGGTCAACCTAACTATGTCATGCAGGATGCAAATTTTTTCACAGTCCTGAGCAATGTAACTAGGTCAGCCTAAGTTTTAGGGGCAGACCAGTCCTCTGTGTCACTGCAGTAACTAGAACTGGATTACTTTTCAAAATCTAACTTCCATTTTGTTTGTACTAAGATGGCTTCTGGTTATTCTTATTTTACAGCAGAGGAAAGACTCCCTTCTTCTAAAGGAGGAAGCATGTCTCTGGATTAGAGCATACAATAAAGAGCCATAAGATTTCCCTCTTAAACCTCCCCTCCCTCAAAAATATAAGGCGGTTCATTTATCAATTTCAATTAAGTGCCTTGAGGTTGGATAAAAGGCATAATAAATGCAAAATACACATCAGCAGGTAGGTACTGAGACAAGTAGAGTAGTCTATCCATTGCAAATGTATTAACTAGCACACTATTTAGAGAAGGCTGGAACTGTCATGTGCATTTCAGAACTTTAAAGGATCATAGCAAGGATATTCAGCTCTGGCACACCTATCAACTGAGCTTATACTGGCCAGGTTTTTCAGAGGGTTTAGTACGAGTATGGTAGGTAATCTTATAACCCCTGGATGAAAGGAGCCATGTCAGTGCAAGCAAAAATTCCTTTACATCATGAACTGCAATACCCAAGCAAACAGAGAAGGAAGTTCTAGCTCTTT
This sequence comes from Chelonoidis abingdonii, assembly GCF_003597395.2. Taxonomy (NCBI): domain Eukaryota; kingdom Metazoa; phylum Chordata; order Testudines; family Testudinidae; genus Chelonoidis; species Chelonoidis abingdonii. The sequence goes on from NC_133793.1 coordinate 12,035,811, forward strand.
GTTTACTCAGAATGGCTTTATGTTCTACCGGATAACAACAACAGGCATTAGGCAAGAGAACAGTAACAGAAGAACCATGAGGATCTGCACCAGTCTTTGGAAAATACTTTCCCTCCTGCTTCTCCAGCCAACTACAATACCAAAGAAATACAAACTGTCTTAAACAAAAAACAAACAGTGCTTTAAAAGTGACCATAAAAAAATCCAGGTTAGTAAAAGCAGATCTAACATTTAGTTGTTTATCCACAAGTTTTCCTCAAAATTGGCAGTGACATTTACCACTCGTATCAGAGGGGGAGCCGTGTTAGTCTGGATCTGTAAAAGCAGCAAAGAGTCCTGTGGCACCTTATAGACTAACAGACGTATTGGAGCATAAGCTTTCATGGGTGAATACCCACTTCGTCAGATTCACCCATGAAAGCTTATGCTCCAATATGTTTGTTAGTCTATAAGGTGCCACAGGACTCTCTGCTTGGTATTTTAAAGGAGGTTTAATATTTCTCCAAAGCATCAGGTGTCAACCAATGAGAAAAGAGAATACACTTCAGGAAATAATGGTCCATTTGGCAAATCCTATGCCCGTTTTAAGATTCTGACAGATACATCCTGACACCCAAATCAGCTCTTTTGGACTCAATACAAGCTCGATTCTTACCTTCTGAAAAGGTACCCTTATCAATAGTGAAGGAAGCACAGTACAACATGCATTGTCACTGGAACTGGAGAATGCAAATCTTTATGCCAACTCCTTTCTAAAGTTAACATGTGCACTGTTTACGTGCAATTCATAATGCCAAGGCAACAGAACAGAGCTATAAAGCTGAGATCCAGTGCAATTCTTTAGAGAGCACTCATGATTTTACCTCCATTGCTTTTGAGTCTGGAATACACAAGATATTGCCATTACACCATACGCAGAATCTCATGAGACTTCCCTGTTAAATATGCATGACCATTTCACTAAAGTCAATGCAACACCTTCCAGAAACAAAGGGTTACTGCTAGTTTAATATATAAAATAAAGCAGTCCACACACTGCAGCAGTTAGTGATGGACTGTACCATGGGAGCAACTGTCAAGGGTCTTAAGGAGGACTATGTTGGCTATCAGCTTCAGCAGTATTGGATAGGAGAACATCGAAGGGTTTGAAGGAAAATCTAATTCTGGATTGGAAAACAGAACAAAACCTATCTAAGGACAGGGAAGAAGTGGAGACCAGCATAAGAATGTACATGCAGCAGAGAAGGCGGCCCAGGGGTCTGATCATAATTGATTTAGACAAACTCAGCCTTTTAACCTCCCTTTATAAATGAAAGGACACAGCACGAACACCAAAGTAAAGTACCACTTACATGCCTATTTAGATATGCTACACAGTGCTCTAAAGAAATCTGTCACTCCTACATATCTTGGATGCAGGTATTCTTCAAGGGATAACCTGAGAAACAGGAGAGAAAACCCAGGGAGTCCCCAGAATTTTGAGAGGGTTAGGAGAGAGAGTACATTCATCAGTCACTCTGCACAAGCTGCTCTGGAGAAACGACTAACAGAACAGCCTTGGCCAAATCAAACCAAATGAAACAGTTGTAAGCTTGTTAAAACTTAGGCATCAGCCAAACTTGGAGCTGTTTAAGCTCTAAGGAACAAGAATGTAGAACATGTACAGAGCACCATCTTCCACTGACAGTGACTGCAGAAACAAAGAGCCCTTAGCAGTGGGTTTTCTCCGGTACAAAGGAAGTCTAACAGACCACGGACAGGCAGTCTGCGCCATTAACTGCTGCTGGGGCAGTGTTTTAAATTGGTATGTGGATCCTTTTCAGGTGGCCAGCTGAGGTGCTCACAGAATGCTGCCCGCAAAAGATTTGCTTTTGCCAACAACAGTCACAAGGCAGAAACACAAGTATCCATTTTATTAATGCCCAATAAAACTGGAAGCCAGGAAACAAAGTCTGCTGGTTCTCACTGAAGTGATGAAACAGTAACTGAAGGAAAACCTAAAGATTTTCAACACTGCATCAGAAAGTGATGAGAAAGATCAAGCTGCCTCTGAGGTACAATACTGAAAACAACAGCCTAAGTCACTTCCTCCATACCAGACATTATAGGACAGGAACCCAAATACCATAACAAAGAAAATGAGTCCATAGTAAAAAGCAAACATGCTGCCTTCTAAACATACAGGAGTTCATTTCTTGCCTACGAACTTCAGAGATACATGTTTAAGTTTCCTCACAGGGAGGGAGGAAATTTCCTTAACCACTTCTCTACCTGAGTGGTACACTAAGCTAACTGAAATGTAATGCCAAAAGGAATCTCCAGTGTTCTAAACATCTTTTTCAGCTGCCATTTCTGCTCTTAGCATTCTCACCAGTAACTCTCCTGGGAACTATTTTTGAAGGAAGCAGGGGAGAGAAACTGCAAATACATTTTAAAAAAACTGAAGTTGAGGTTTAAGCCAATTTAATTTCTTAAGATGCTTCTTGTATGGACCATTAAGTAAGTTACAATTTAAGATTTTTACTATTTTAAAAAATATTCTAAACTTTAAAAAGCTACCAAGTTTTCAAATCTGTTTGCTGGGAACTTTCTGCACCTTTGCATTTGTTCTCAGTTCTCCACTGGGTTCATCACATCCCTTCACACTCCTCAGCTGCCTCCCTTCCCCAAGATGCGACCTTTCCTTGCACTGCAAATTCTGCTGCTTTGCACACCTCAAGAGTGAAACGTACTAGGAATCCCACTTCCTGAAGATCTCCATCCCACACTTCAATGATCAGATTTCATAACTTCTCCCTCTGCTGCAAGTTAAAACTTAGTCTGCTCTTGACTGGTAGCTGCATTCTGGGCCTCAAATGACCTGGCAGCTTTTAGGACATGATACCACCCAGAACCTCCAAGCTGCCATCAAGTCCAGCCAAGTTCACACCATGTAAATATAACTATTCCAACACATTCCCACCCAGACTTACAGGTTTTCTGCTAAATACTAGTCATGTTTGGTATCCCATCTCTGAATACTAGTAAGAAACATTAAAATATTGTACTTGAAAAGGTGTGCACTGTTTAATTTTTTGTTCAATGATTGTCACACCAAATTGTTTGCAGCTTATGTTTTAGCTCTTCAAATACCAGGTGGGAGATTTCCAGTTGCTAGAACTAAGGGGCCTTACAAAACTTGGCAACAAACCAGGACCTGCTGCTGACACTAATTTTTAATTACTGTTTTGGATCAAATAAGACTCATATCCCTAAGGGGAGGGAGTCATCCACACGCAAATTCAACACCCTGATTTGTATCCAACTGAAAATCAAGGCCACTAAATTTCCATCTAATAGCAGTATGGATGGTACTTTAACTCCACTGGTAAGAATGTTTTGACCACTAAGATTCCTCATTGCTTTGTTACATGATCATATATTACCTGATTGCCACTCTTATTGTAGAACGTATACTTGTCAAAGAGGAGTCTTGACAACAGTGATTCATTTTATTTTTTTAATCAGGTAAATTTGATAAGCAGGAAAAAAGTTTGACTTGCAGCACTGACTAGCATCTAGGTTAGTGCAGGCAGGTACCACACTAGCTTCCCCTCACGGCTCCACCAGAACAGCACTGATGCTCTGTAGAACAACTCCCTCCTACTCTTGGTCCCATCCAGAGCAGGAGCTGCAAGACTAGATCATGTATTTATGACACAGGGAAGTGATTAGCCAGAAACTAAAGTGAGACCCCAAACTCACTTATGAGCGCAAGTCTCCAGGTTACTTCGTTAGTCCATTGTACCACCTAGCTTCTCTATGCTTCCCCATCCCACAAAATTCCTGAGGACAGGTAGGCAGATTACCTTTTTAACATTTTCCTCCTCCTCCTGGCGTTTCTCATAGTGTGAGAAGTCATCAAAGATGGAGGTGGTGTGCTTGTAGGTGGCAATGATTTTCAACACCTGCTTAGCCTTTTCCAGAGGCACTTCCTGAGTGTCCCTGGAGTTGGTCACTGGTTTATTCTCGTTGTTCTCTAGGCGGATGTGCCGCAGCTGGCTGTTGGGAACGTCCTTCACAAAAATCCACCTGACATCAAAACGTCCCTTCCATTTGTCCTGGGACCACACACCTGCACATGTGTTGTAGTCCACAGCAGATTTCATTTCTGCCACTCCGCAGAAGTGACCACTGCCGTTGACACTGAACAGTAAGTAAACGGGGCCTTTCCCGTTCATGGAGCGATAAGCAGCATCCAGTCTCTTGTTGCCGTGCTCTGTACTGCACCAGATGTTATATTTAATGGAACGGTGGATATCGTCCTCAGAGTAACTCTTAATGATGAAAACCCGGCCGTGTTTTGGGTTCCAGTCAAAATCCTTGGGGTTGTAGTTGTTGATGGACCTCAATTTCTCCAACACTGGGTGCGGTTCCGAAGGAGCAGAACCAGAACTGGCTTGTGACTGTCCCACTCCATTACCATCCACTCCGTTTTGACCAAACCCATTGCCACGGTTACGAGGTGCAACCCAGCGGGTTGGCTGAGCTGCCTGTTGCTGCACCGGTAGCTGGGCTGGCTGTGGTGGTGGGGGCAGCGGCTGCGGCTGTTGTCCTGGAGAAGCCTGTGCCACTGGTGGGCTGTTATTGATCTGTTGGCCCACTGGTTGAGGAGACACCTGGGTTGGCTGCTGACCAATATTCTGAACTAAAGCCTGGGAAGGCGCTTTTGCTACCGGCCCTTTGTTATCCCAAGTTCCAATATCCATGTTATGTTTTATTGGAGGCGGTGGAAGACTTGAACCTGCAATGCCATTCTTGGTCTTCAGCTTGGGCTGTTGTTTTGCAGGTTTGCTAGCAATATCAGCCCATGATGTCGGTTTCGGAGGAGCAATGGTAGCAGGAGGCAAACTGTTAGATGCCACGATATTACTGGTAATAGACCCGCTACCAACAGCGGAACCAACAACTTTTGGGACATTGTTTGCAACATCCGTGCTGCCCAACTTCAGTGCTGCCATCCCTTGGTCTATGGTATTCATGCCAGGAGCCTTATTTAGAGTCTCATTGGCAAAAGCAGACTGTCCATCAATCATGGCTCCACCCAGTGAGCTTGGTGCATAAGCATAATTGCTACTATATCCAGAGCTTTGAGTGGACTGTCCCTGAGAACTGTTATTCCCCCAAGCTGAAAAGTCAATTCCACTTGGAAAGAAGTTAAAGCCATGCTGCCCAAGAAATGGAGTGCTGCCAAGGGCCCCTGGCTGCCCAAACATTGCATCTGGGAGAAAGTGAGGCTCCCCATTGCTTAGCTGTCCATAGGATGTTAAGTAGGGCATGGGTGGGTCACCCCCTGTAGACCAGGCAGCTTCGCCTAACGAGTAGGAGAATCCAATGGATGGACTGTAGTAGCTTGGCAAGTAGGAGTCAGACATTGCAGTGTATGCATTATTCTGCAAAACAAAAATAAGCACTGAATAGTTAGAATAAGCAGCACAAACCATCAAGGGGCCTAGAATAAAACCCTTTTATTCTCATTCCCCACCCCTACCTCAGCTATTCAAACATATTCAAAGCCTTCAGTAAATAGGCTTTGTGGCTTTCAAATGTATCATCTATCAAATGTGTATTAAACCAGTTTCATTGACAGAAAGATTAAATATAAAGGATTTAAGACACTATTCATCCCAAGATGTAGAAGCATTACGTTTACAGATGCACCATGTGGAACTGGGCACCGATTTTATAGCATGAGCAAAATGCTCTGGAGCTATTCAACATTTTATCTAGAGTACAAAGAATACCTTCATTTTCTACCTGCCTGACACAGTGGGTTTTAAGGTGTATTTTTTTGGATGGGGGCATTTTATAGTCTGCATGGTTGGTGGGGCTTTGGAAGAAAGGGATATAATGAGGGAGGGGAAGGGACCAATAAAAATCACTATTAAAATTATGAATAACTCAAACATTTTTATTAAAGGACACATTTATTTCTATTGAAATTATCTCAAATTGATTATCCATAAAAATTTGTCCAAAGGTTCACATTAAGTGCTCACAAATATCCCAAGAACTTTAAAACCAACATGGAATTACAGTATCATCCTCAAAACTCAAACTATTCTGGAGCTTCAGCCACATGTTATTAGTGATGTACTAAAACAACATGGGATAACCTCAAGCTTTTCCAGAGGGGCCTTTCCAGTACAGCTACAGAGACTGACTTCAGGTTTGGAAGAAAAACTTGCTGAGTTTTCTACTCTAGATGTTTATATCCAAACAGCACCTATATTACTACCATGGACGTAATTAGGAAATTTGACAGACATCACTAAGCCTTGCTTACATGAAGATCTGTCATTTCATATTTAAACCACACCACCAAGGAGTTCTTGCACTAACACTAATGGGTTTTTATCATCCAGTAGTTTGAACCTGTATGCACACAGGTCTTAGTGCTACATGACAATCCAATGCAGGTAAGATGAAAGCCCGGTTCCGTTCCTGTTTAAAAACTTGGCTTACATTAGGCACCACTCCATTTTTCATTGAATCATGCCAAGAGCAGTTCCTGAAGGACTTCATGCCATATATGCATCAAAACCCATGTAGGATCAAGATAGCTCTGCACACTGAAGAAAAAGCAGTTCTGTCTCACTATCTCTTTTTGAATTAAGTGAAAGTAACCTGTCTAGACTCAAAATTAAGAGAACAGGTTATATTTGGCCTGAAATTTATCTAAAATTAGTAGAAAATTAATTGTAAAGATACCAATGGAGAAATGTTTCATTTAAAAAAAGTTCTCCTGAAGTTTACGTCACTCAAATAAACATCATATCACTGGGCTACTGCTTGAAGACTAGTCAGATTTATTTTCAGTTTATTTTCATTTTCCCAGCTGAGAAGAAAACAGAGATAAATAAGTAGCACAATAAAAAGTGAATTCATAGATTCCAAGACCAGAAGGGACCATCATGATCATCTAGTCTGCCCTTCTGGATAAACAGGCCACAGAAGTTCCCTAAAATAAATTCTAGAGCAGATCTTTTAGAAAACATCCAATTGTGATTTCAAAATTGTCAGTGGAGAATCCACCATGACCCTTGTTAAAAATGTCTGAATTTGTCACTTGCAGCCATTGGATCATTATACTCTTCTCAGCTAAACTGAAGAGTCACTTATTAAATATTTGTTCCCTATGTAGGTACTGACAGACTAACCAAGTCACCCCTAAACCTTCTTCTGTTTGTTAAATTAAATAGGTTGAGTTCCTTGAGTCTATCAGTTAGTGTGTTTGGAAGAACAGTTCTAATCATTTAAGAGTTCGATCCTGCTAAACCTAACTCAGTGAACAGTCTTTACTTTAAAAGTTGATGGGACTATTTACATGAATGAGATGTTGCAGGACTGGGCACTACAGTGTAACGTGTAATGTAAATAAGGATTTTTTAAGATGTTAGCTAAAAATCATACAACGTTCCTTTAAAGAATAGAGACCTCTCCCCCCAGTTTCACAGGTAATTTAAAACACTCAAAAGGAAGTTGACCTTAAAAATATATAATGAAGACTACACTTAAAGCTGGGACCCATTCTATCCTGCGGATGAGATCTTTGGCTTAACAGATTTCTCCCATACAGTGCACAAAAAAAAGTGACACTGTCAGATCAAATATAGTCCCTAATGAAGTCAACATAGTCTCTTTTCACCCATTCTCTTATGTTTTGTCTCAAATAATTTTCAGGGGAGGGCTTGATTACAGAATAGACTGATATTATTGTCTAAATCTATGCCACAAAGAGTTATATTTGTACAATAAACCTATGAGCATACAAATTAAAATAAGGGTTAGAACAGTAAATTCAGAGAAGAGAAGTCAGTCTGCTCAGTGATGAAATCCTAGCAATGTGCATACTGTTATTAAACATGAAGTCCAGTGCTTCTATATCTCTCAAACTTGAGAGACAGAGTGTCACTGATTAATATGCAAATCAAACTCCACTAGTATTCAATTTCCCTGGATGACTAATGCTTTTTGAAAAGTCCTCCCCCCCGCCCCCCCAACCACAGTCTCACTCTTCCTCTGCATTCCTCTCCCCAGGGATTAGAGTTCTAAAGACTTTTTTAATGTTTAAGACTCACTAACTGTACATTTGAGCTTCGGAATACAAAGCAACTTAGTCAAATTTAAGGAGATTCAGTAGGTTGCCAAATTAGTTAATATTGGCTCCAAAAATGGGAGCTCCCACATGCTCCCGAATTAAAAAGTATGCACCTGTGTTATCTAGTTACCTAATGTTTTATACATATTAGCTGGAATGCAGTTTCAAAATGCAGCCACCCCTCATTTGTGTTACCATCACCTCTAGGAGTCCTACTCATAAGCAGTTGACTATGTTAGCAAACAATGAGTGTCTTGTATACATTTTCTGCCCCATCTTCCGATAACGAACCTTGACACTTGTCTTACCCGCCAGTCATTTGTTCAGGGACACCACAGTCCACTCTGACTGTGTGATTGTTTCTCTCTCATCTTACATGAACTGACAAAATACAAGAGCAGGTGACAAACTATATAACATAGCAGTTATAGCTAACCAGTTTTGTCTCATCTTTCATTTTTCTTGCTGAATATTTCAAGGGACACCATCAGTTTGAAATTTAGTCAGTTTCAAAGAGTTTTCAGTATTATGCCAACCAGTGAATTCCCCTACCAATTTTTGTAGTTCAACAATCATTTTCCTATTTTAAAAAATAGTTTCCCCTGTGTTCTGTGAAATACCTTCACAAAGAGGGAAAAGTGAGTGACTATTCACTAAATGCTTATTAAATGTTCCAAATAAACTAAAAAAAAATACTGCTTTTCCTCTAAACTGTCAAATACAGTAAATTTAGCAGTTTAGTTAGTAGGTAATTTCACACACAAGTGCAATTTGTAAATTGAAAGTCTCTTTAAATGCTCAAAAACCCTTCAGAATTAGTGATATCAACTTCTATGACAACAAAAAGCGCCATCTAATGAAGTAGGCAGGGACATAGCTATCTTTATCTAGGACTCTGCGAAATAATCTAAACATAATCACTGTCTACACAGATTCAAAACTAGGTTTTACACGCTTCCAGAGAACTAGACTCCTACATGACCTTACCAACCAGATAGCCTGCTGACAATAGCAGTTAAGTTCACTAGAGGCAAGAGAAGATGGGCACTGATTAAATAAAAAAAACCAAGGAGATGTTAGAAACTGTCATACCTGTTGCAAATTAAACAAAGATAGAAGTCTATTTAGAATTCTCTTGACAAAGAGCCAATGAAATACGTATCACTGTTTGAAAAACTCCAACTATAAAAATGTGGTTGACATAACTAAATGAACTGAGAAATGCAACAACTTACTGGCTATTTTAGACTAATACCTGAACTGTCTGAGAAAAGATGAGCTAACTAGGATGAACTGAAAAAGTCACTGATACAGCTTAACAATATGAAGACCTACCATAACTGAGCCTATACTGCCTCGAGTGTGACATATATAAAAGATGAAGGAATACATCAGACAATACGCGTTTAACAGTATAAGTTATCTTTAATAAAAAGCTAGTAACAAAATTACAAAAAGAGTGGTGAAGTCTCTGGTAGTGTCAATTTCAGATTTGACTGCAGCCTTTACAGCTCAGTTTCTAATTAAAGCTAAGGTTTCGGTTTGTCACTGCCCCTTCATTTATCAAGCCACCTAGTCTGGCTTTTGTAAAAAATAGAGCAAAACTAACTTCATGCATTTTCCAGTTTGCTTGGTAAAGAGATAAGAATACTGATAATATCCTCTGCGAAAGACCAGCCTCTAGAATATTACCACATTTTACTGAGATATTTCACATTGCCATACAATACAGTCACTCATCATATTGTATAATCAACCAGAAATGAGTAAGGAAGTGACATGTCTTAACAGTAAAACTGAAAGATCAGAAATGATCACAAGATTTATGAACTCCTTTTACTACTTCTAGCTTTATCAGAAGCACAACATTTTATGTTCAAGATAAACAATCTGGGGGTCAAATTCTGCCCACAGCTACATCTATGCAACCCAAATAAGCTCCTTAATGCTTTTGCAGCTTCTTTTACCCTTATGTTTGTTCTCCATCCCCAAGGTTTTTGTTTTTTTTTAATTATTGCTATTAAAAAAAAAGTCAATAATGTTCACTGTAGCAGCCCTATACCTAAATATTTAATCAACTAATGAGAACTAATTACCACAGTGTTTTCTACTCACAGTACTGCCTATTTACTGACAAAACAGTATTATTTTAACAGTCATAAAAAGCTAGCAAATGTCAAAACCCAATCTCTAGGGTAGAGAAGAGGACTTAAAAACATCAAAGAAAAGCCAAAGATAAATTCATTTTAGTCAGTCACTGGCAAAAAATTAAGTAATTGCTTAGCACACCCTACCCCTTAACTAAAGAGAGAAGTTTGGTACTCACCGGCCTGGCCTGAGGACTCAAGTAGGGTTCAAAGTCATCATCATTTAACCCATCCTTCTGATGCACAGATCCATTTTGCACTAAGGACAAAATTCATGCCCTTAGAAAGAACTCCACAACTCAAACAAGTACACGCATTAACCTAAACGTACTTTTTGTATTATAACATGGGTTGTGATATCACTAATGTCTCACTGGTTCCGAAAGTTGCCAACTGAGCCGTGTTAATAAGGGCAGGTCTCACACACACCAGCATGGTCCTCTAAAGGAAATTTCCTCTTACTCACAATGGCAGCTAATCTAAGTTCCCTGATTCACCGGCACAATGACTTCTGCTGTATAGCTTCCAGACATGGCCTGCAGACAGCTCCAATTTATAAACTCACCTGGAGGCAACACAGGGGAGGTGAGATTCCTAGAGAAATTCTTCTGCCCTGATGCTGAGCTCCCAAAAGAACTTCGTTTCCCTCTCCACTCTTATTCCCCGTCTGATCCTTTAAAAAAAGCCCCATTTTCCATGCACCGAGGAATCCCCTGCATCCCTCACACCTCCGCCCCGCAAAATCCTGCCCCTCTGCAGCCTGGCCACCATGGGGGCCCCGGACGTCCCCACCCGCTGCCTCCAGCCCCCCGATTTACTACCACCCCCCACAAATCCAGTCTCCTCCCACCCGCGTCCCCGGCTGCCTCTCACCTTTGTTGCCTTGGCCCTTGGGTCTCTGGAGCGGCGGCAGGCGGCGGCGCGGCCAGACATGGAAGAGAGGAGGGCAGAGCGGTGAGCGCGGGGAAGAGGCACCGGGCGCTGCAGCCCCCAGCGGGCGGGAACTCGGGAAGCGCCAGGGTGGGGGGGAGCCGGGCCCGGGGGGAGATGGGGTCGGTGCCTCGTGGAGCGCCCGTTCGTGGCGAGCCAGACTGGAGACAGCGGCAGGGAGGCCAGGAGGACCCCGACGGCGGACCTGCGCGCGCTCCGCCCTCGCCCAAGAGCCGCCGCGGCCCAGGGCTGGGGGAAGCCGAAGCCAACGCCGCCCCCTCCCCCCCTCCGGGGCTAGGCCCGAAACCGGGGCCTTTCCCGGCTCCCTCCCCGAGCGCGGCGGCCGGTACCTGCTCCAGGAGGCTGCTGGCCGACATGGCTCCGATCGGGCTCCTGGCGGCGGCGGCGGCTTTGTCCGGGGAGCGGGGCGCAGGCACCGCGCGGCTCGGCTTCCTGGCGGACTCTGACTCGCCCGCCCGCGGCTGCTGCGGCTGCCTGCTCGAGCGACGCTCTAGCCAGCTCCTCGCCCCTTCCGCCAGCGTCTATGGCCGGGGCCGCCCGCCTCGAGCTGGCACCGTGCGGGCGTCACGAGGGGCAGCGCGCGCTCCCCTCCGAGGCACAATGGCGAGAAAGGAAGCGCGGCGCATGGCGGGCCGCTGGAGGACCTAAGGGCGTCGACAGCGCCACCTGCTGGAAGTATTTCGTTAATGCAGGTGAAAAGGGGAATTCACTTGGGAGTAGTCCGTGGCTGGGATCTCTTAAAGGGACAGAGTCCCCTTTAATGAGATCCAGGTTCCAATTAAAAGGGATGATCATGTTAATTAACTTTTAGCGCTTACACTTGTTTTATTTTTAACTGAAAAATAATTTAAACTTTTAAGGGAAATCATTGAATGCAGCGTTGGTGTAGCCAGGTCGGTCGCAGGCTATTAGAGTGCCAAGGTGGGCGAGGTAAAATCCTTTATTGGATCAACTTCTGTTGGTGAGAGAGATGAGCTTTCAAGCCCTACAGAGCACTTCTTCAGGTCTGGGAAACGTACTGAGATGCTGGTCCAATAAAAGTAAACTCATGACATTTTAGTGGAATTACAATTTTAATAAACAATAATGTTTAATGCAAAACCATTGTCACTTTTAAATAACATAAGCACCAATCCTGCAGTCCGAGCCATGCAGATGGGAATAATCCTGCAACCCTGAAGGTCCAACAGCACACCTCCACCCTGCGGTCTGCTGGATGGGGGCTTCTGTGTTTGCAAGATCTGGTCCTTAATGTTTAATGCATAGGTACTGTTAATAAAACTGAGTATTACAAATGAGCCTCCACCACAGAGACTACAGCATTTCCCAAGGGAGCAAACATGGCTGTTTACAATATCACAGCCTTGCAATGTTGATTTTGATGGGAGCTGTAGCTATCTGGCACCTTTTGCAATCAGGTCATAATAAAGCTGAAGGGATCTTCAGTTGAGCCTCCTTTCTGCAGAACATAATTGCACTGACATGAGGCCAACATATGGTGTGTGTGGGGAGGAGTGGGTTGGAGGAAGATGGTAAATAAGGGCTTCCTAAAGGTACAGATTGTTTTCCTCCCACCTCAAACCCTAAACATCATTAATCAGCCAGATTCCTCACCCCCTGGAAAAGCCCTAGCAGTTTGGAGGTGGAAGGAGTATGGACTGCAGGGGATCAAGCCAGGAACCATCTGTGTGTAGTTGGAAGTTTTCCATTTATTCAACTAGTGACAGGTGTTACCAAACTTCACTACTAAATATCTTATTCTCTCAATGGATGTCAGGCTTTGTAGTCCGTGCTCATCATTCATTGATCTGCCAAGTTCCCATTAACCTTTGAAAACAACGTCTATACCTTGGAGTTTCTCCACCCAGGGATGGGCTGTAGCCTGCTGCTGATCTGAGAAGTTTCTCCTGCCACTTACCTGCAAACCATAACTCAAGCAAGATCCTAGAGGAGCATGTATTGGTGCCTCCCTATAGCTGGGATGCCAACTCCACCAGAACTGTGCTCTGTGCGCTCAGCGTGGTTGCTTGCATTTACTTCCCACAAGACAGCACAGGCCTTGTGGTGGTGGAAGTGCCTCCACAGAGAATGAAAAACAGGCAGAGATGCACTCTGTCGGCAGCTGCCAAACCTGTTGGGGAAGTCATCCAACTTTACTAGCCTGAGGTCTTGGCACTGCCAGTTGCCACCTATTCCTTCCCATATGCAGCGGTGTGCACTGTAATCTGTGATGGTGCTGGAAGGAGCTGAAGGTTTGGTCCCTTCTGACCTATGAGTCTATGAGTTTGCCAACAATTCCCCTACAGTGGCATACCCTTTGGAACCGTCACTCAGACCTTCAAAAGTTCCCTACGTGAAACAATCAAGGGAAGGGAAAGGTGGAGGGGGCGCTGTACAGTTGCAATAATTAAATGTGAGGCCATGTGCTAACTTCACCAGCATGCAGAGTTTTCAGCATTAAAGATGGACACAGGCCATTAACAGGCTGGATTTCCATCACAGCAGGACCCTGACCCAGGCTGCAGTGTTTAACCCACCTTGTGGTCAGGGTGATCTTGTCCAGTTTTAGTGTTTCGTGGCAGTATCTGCACACAGCCCTGCTACTTCAGGCTTTTGCCAGTGATCACTGGCTACCCCTCCACCCCACTGCCTGCCAGTCTCGTCTGCTTTTCTATATGAATGATAAGATTTGGGTCCAGCTGCTCTGCTAAACCCTACTGCCGTCGTTCCTACTTCCCATTCAAATGGGGGGCACTGTAGCTCACAGTGATGCTGGGTAGCTCCAAATCCCCCCCTCATGCCTCAACTCACTCTGCTTACCACTCACTTGTTCTAGTTCCCAGTAAAGTCAGTGGAAGCTTTTGCCATTGAATGCAGTGGTAATGCAGCAGGCCCCATTCTCCACTGGATTTAGATCTGGTAAAAACAAGGCTTTAGGCTGGTAAACTGATAGGCCCAGTTCACAGAAGAGAAATTTAGAGTACTTAGAAAGGTCTCGGGGGAACACTGTTCTGTGGTTTCCCTTGTGTGACCAGTGTCATGGAAGAGCTGTTAATTCCTTGCAGAGAGAAAAATCCAGAGACCCTAGGCTCAGAATAGCTTTGAAGTGAGCATCCCAAGTGCACACAGCAGGTCAGACACAACCTTTTATAACAAACCCACAATATCCCTGTCACAATGATCCAGCACACCATCTGAAGAGCTGACTGGCCAAGGGAAGCTAGACACAATGGATCTTGAGGAGGTTTCAAACTTTGTTGAGAAGGGAGCAAAGCTTGCCTGGGTCCAGCTCCTTGACCTAGCAGAGCTGGTCTTCCTGGGTGGGGCTTCAGGACTGGAGCACAGTATGGCCTAGCCTGGCCTCTCCTCATTGGCCACCTTCCAAAAGCATGGCTGTCACCTTAGTCAACTTTCCACCCCCAAGCCCTGGGTGGGGGAAAGGGACATTTTTTTTTTTTGAACAATCTGAAAGTCAGAAAGGTCCCTGGTGTGAGCAGCGATCTACATCCAGCTGTTCTCCCATGGAGGCAGAGAATTCTGGGAAAAAGGACCTAAGTCCACCTCTCAAAGCCAATGGTGGTCTGCCTGCACTTTCCCAGGGGAGAAGGGGAAATCCAGTTAAGACTCCTGGACAGGAAAGGGTCTATAGAAGGGGGAAAAAGCAGCATGAGAGAATGGAAATGTGACAGATATTGCAACAACATGCAGTACATTTGGGGTCTATATGGTATTACATTTACCAATGGTTTACAGAATCATAGAACTGTAGGGATGGAAGGGACCTCCAGAAGTCAACTCAGCCCCCGCATTGAGGCAGGACCAAATAAACCCAGACCATCCTTGAAGAACAGCTCTGTGTAAGATCAAAATTTTGTTTTCCACACCCACAAAAGTTGGTCCAATAGAAGATATTACCTCACCCACCTTCTCGCTAGATCATCCCTGACAGGTGTTTGTCCAACATGTTCTTAAAAACCTGCAATGAAGAAGATTCCACAACCTCCCCTGGAAGCCTGTTCCAAAGCTTAATTACCATTATAGTTAGAAAGTTTTTCTAGTATAATCTAAACCTCCCTTGCTGCAGATTAAGCCCATTGCTTCTTGTCCCACCTTCGGCAAACACAGTGAACAATTGTTCACTGTTCTCTTTATAGCAGCCCTTAACATAGCTGAAGACTATCAAGTCCCCCACTCATTCCTCTTTTCTCCAGACTAGACATTCCGGTTTTTTAAAACATTTCCTCATAGGGCAGGATTTCTAAACCTTTTATCACTTTCTGTTGCTCTCCTCTGGACTCTCTCCAGTTTGTCCACATCCTTCCTAAAGTGTGATGCTCAGAACTGGACAGTTCTCCAGCTGAAGCCTCACCAGTGCCGAGTAAAGCTGAACTGTTATCTCCCATGTCTTACATACAACACTCCTGTTAATGCACCCTGGAATATTAGCCTCTTTTTGCAGCTGCATCACATTGATGACTCACATTCAATTTGTGATCCACTATAACCCCCGGTGTCTTTTTCAGCAGTACTACCATGTAGACAGTTAGTCCTCATTTTGTTATTATGCATTTGATTTTTCCTTCTTAAGTGCAGTATTTTGCACTTGGTCTGAATTCAACAATTCAGAAATTCAGAGAAGACAACTCTCCAATTTGTCAAGCTAATTTTGAATTCTAATCCTGGCCTCCAAAGCGCTTTCAGCCCCTCTCAGCTTGGAGTCACCTGCAAATTTTATAAGTGTGCCCTCTACTCCATTATCCAAATCATTAATGAAAATATTGAAGAGTGCTGGACCCAGGACTGACCCCTGCAGGACTCCCACTAGATATGAACTCTGTTTGATAACTTTATCGTCTTTCAACCACTTCTGCACCTACGCTATAGTAATTTTTTCTAGACCACATTTTCCTAGTTTGTTTATGAGAATGGGAAACCAAGATATGTCATGTCTACTTTTTCTCTATCCCCACGGCCAGTAACTCTGTCAAAGAGGGAAATTAGGTTGGTTTGGCATGATTTATTCTTGAAAAATCCATGCTGGCTATTCCTTCTAACTCCATTATCCCCTAAGTTCTTACAAATTGATTAATAGTTTGTTCCAGTATCTGTCCAGGTATTGAACTTAGGCTGACCGGTCTACGATTCTGCAGGTTCTCTTAGTTCCCCTTTTTTAAAGGTATGTTTACCCTTCTCTAGTCCTCTGGGACCTCATCTGTCCTCTAGGAGTTCTCAAAAATAATTGCTAATGGTTCCAAGATGGCTTCAGCTAGTTCCTGAAGTACCCTAGAATTGATTTCACCAGGACCTGTTTACTTTAATACATTTAACTTATCTCAATATTTTTAACCTGTTCTTTCCCTATGTTGGCTTGCATTCCTTCCCCCTTCTTGTTAATATTTATTGACTTTCTGGTAACCATTAATCTTTTCAGATAAGACTGAAGCAAAATAGACATTAAATGCATCAGCCTTCTTGATGCCGTCAGTTATTAGCTCTCCTTCCCCTAAGTTTATGGCCTTTATTCTGTAGCTCTCACTCCCCCTTTTCCTTAGAATCTGAAATCTGTCATTTCATGATCACTTTCACCCAAATTACCTTCCACCTTCAGATTCACTACCAATTCCTTCCTCAAATCGAGTCTAAAATGGCTGTCTCCCTGGGGACTTCCTCCATTTTCAGAAACAAAAAGTTGTCCCAAATACATTCTAATAAGTTATCGGAAATTTTGTGTTTTGTGGTATTATTTTTTTCCAACAGATGTCTGAGTAGTTAAAGTTCTCCATTACCACCAGGTCTGGTGTTTTGGATATTTCTATTATTTGTTCTAGAAATTCCTCATCCACTTCCTTGTCTTCCTGATTTGATGGTCTGTAGTAGACCCCTGCCATGTGGTCATCCCTATATTTTTTTAAGCTCTTATCTTTACCTAGAGACTTTTAATTGGTCTGCCCCCCACCTCCTTCTGGACCTCAGAACAAATGCAGATATTTTGATGTGTAATCCAACACCTCCTTCCTTTCTCATTGCCTGTGCTTCCTGATCAAACTCTACTGCTCTATACCAATCTTCCAGTCATGAGACTTATCCCACCACGTTCTGTGATGCCAATTAACTCACAATTTAGCATATGTACTAAAACTTCCAGTTCTTCTTGTTTATTCTCCATACTATTTGCATTTTTGCACAGACAGCCAAGATGTTGAGCAGATTCCACCCCTGATTTCCCTCTTATTGCTCCTAGGAGCCTATTGTAATCTTCCAGGCTACCCGCAACATCTAGCGTTCTCTTCAAGTTTTCTTTTTTATGCTTACCTGTGGGCTTTTTATGTATCACTGCGGGCCAGGAATTGTATGGATGGGAGTGAGATGTTCCCATGGTTCCTCCAGGAACTAAAAACTGGTGATGGGAGGCTGATTAAGGCTGATAACTGCAACTGTACATAACTGCAGAGAACCACCATGCTCTAGGGTAGTTTGTATGGACTGGTTGAAAGTGGGGTTTCCAGAGGCCAACAGAAACAGACAAAGGAAGGGCTTTGGGTATAATAAGGCTGAGTTTAAACTGGCACAACAGGACCTTATTGTTGATTCAGAAAATGGACAGGAGCTTTTGTCTGGGGAGAGGGCGGAACAATCCCGTGCACTGCTACAGACTAGGGACCAAGTGGCTAGGCAGCAGTTCTGCAGACCTACGGGTTACAGTGGATGAGAAGCTGGATATGAATCAACAGTGTGCCCTTGTTGCCAAGAAGGCTAATGACATTTTGGACTGTATAAGTAGGGGCATTGCCAGCAGATCGAGGGACATGATCATTCCCCTCTATTTGACGTTGGTGAGGCCTCATTGGGTAACTGGCGTCCAGTTTGGCCCACATACAAGAAGATGTGGAAAAACTGGAAAAAGAGTCACGGAGGGCAACAAAAATGATTAGGGGCTGGAACACATGACTTATGAGGAGAGGCTGAGGACTGGAGATCATTTAGCCGTGGAGAAGAATGAGCAAGGAATTTGAATAGCTGCTTTAACTACCTGAAAGGGGGTTCCAAAGAGAATGATTAAGACTTTCTCAAAGTGGTACCAGATGACACGAACAAAGGAGCGAATGGTCTAAGTTGCAGTGGGGAAGTCTAAGGCTGGATATTAGGAAAACAACTTTTCACTAGGAGGGTGGTGAAAGCACTGGAATGGTTTAGCCTAGGAGGGATAGAATGCTCCTTCCGTTGTAGAGGTTTTTAAGTCAGGCTTCACAAAGCCCTGGCTAGGATGATTTAGTTGGGGATTGGTCCTGCTTTGAGCAGGGGGTTGGACTAGATGACTTCCTGAGGTCCCTTCCAACCCTGATATTCTATGATTCTATCGTCTTGTAGAAGGATTGGAAGGACTTTGGCTTGCTAGAGCCCAATAAATGGATCGATCAGCTCTGGTGAGATTTTAGCATGTGGTTAGGAACTTTTAGGCTTTTTTTCTGTTTTCTCTGCAATTCTTTCTCCCTCAGAATAAATTTATTTGGTTTTGTGAAGGCTGGCTATTAACTGGTATACACTGTTGTAGCCCCTGGGGAAAGATTAATCACAGGCGCTGGACCCTGGTCAGCACTTCTGCTGGGAAAAACACACAGAAGTGCAGACCGACTTCAAGCCTAAACCCCCAGATATGGAGGAAGAGAGACTGGATCTCTGCCCGAGAGAGATAATAGCTGGGAAGCCTGAAACCTTTAAGACCCAAGAGGCAGAGGTGTGGAGTTAACCCTGAAACTGTGACAAGATGATCTGGTGGTTAAAACTGTGGTCTGGGACTCAAGAGATGTGGGTTCAATTCAGGGCTTTGGAGCTGTGCTCCGGTTCCACCCCAGCTCCAGGCAAAAAACCTGCAGCTCCACTGCTCCAGAGCTGCTCCGCGCTCCAGCTCCAGGATCTGCTCAAAGCCCTGGTTCAATTACCAGCTCTGCCTAAGAACACCTGTATAAACAGAGGCAAGTCAAAGGGCCCATTCTCCCTGCCTTGCACCTTGCGTTATTTATATCCGTGCAAAGCGGATATAAAATGCTATCAACCCATAATGGTAGCATCATACACCCCCTTTACCCACTGACAAGCTACAGTCGAGTGGAAAATCAGGCCTTTAATGTCTGTCTCTTAATAAATAATATTTCCTTTCTCCCTTCCTTTGTTTACAGTGTAAGTGCTATATTCATGGACTATTTCCTATGTGCAGGCGCAGTGCCTGGCAAAACAGGGCCCCAATCTTGATTGAGGTGCTATTAAAATACAAACAACAAATTCACCGGTCGTCCTTCCCATTAATAATCTAGATGCATTTAAATTTTTCCTTTTAATGAAAAAAAAATTTAAAAAATAAAATAACCACACACCTCCTCCTCCTCCCCCTCTGGGTCTATTTCTGTTGTTACTGTTTTGCTTAATATATTTCAACCAAGCAGATTTCCCCCAGCCCTCCCAATTCCCCACAATTCAACAGTTGAACTAAAAATAGATTCCCTCCTTCCCTTCCTCGCCCCACAAAGAAAAAAAAGAGCCCCCCCACTAAAGAAGTGGCTGGGGGGGAATGCTGAGGCAGTCACAACGCTAAAATAATATGCCTGTTCTAATCCTGCAAATAGATTAAGGGAAAAAAAGAAAAAAACTCACACACCAACATGTAGCAACTAGCAAGTACAGTTTCCAGCGTGCAGCATAAACAAATGGGGCTCCTGCCCCGTGGAGTCCAGCTCTCCCAGGAAGCAACAGCACAACACACGCTTTATACATCCAGGAGGTCAGCGCTATGCTAAAGGGAGGGCTGTGTTTTTACCAGTACGTTGATTCTTCTCCTTTATGCACCAGGCTTAAGCTAGCAGTGTCTTGTAACAGTGTCCTGCGGCAAAGAAACTTACAAGGCCTGGGAGGGAGAAGGCCAGGAAGGGAAGAAGCAGGATTTGGGTGACAGAACCCAAAAGCAGCTTAAGCACTTTAGCAGCCAGCAGATCTGGAAAGGGGAAGGGAGAGCAAAGCAAAGAAAACAAAACAAACAAAAAAAACCACAGGGTGTGGGAAAGGGGACAATGAACACTACAGTCAGGGTTGCTGCTTCCTTGCCAAAAGCAAAATATCAGCATAGTTGATAATGAGGAGTTGGACAGAATTCTCTTCCCTGGGAAAAAATAAAAATGAGGTACCTGTTTCCCCCAAAGCAATAATCAACCCCTTCCAGCAGTAAGATCAATGCTCCAGTGACTGGCCAGAGAGTCTCTCTCAAATAAAATAGTCCTAGCAATGACCAGGCCTGGGCACAACCGAGAATATGGACTGTATCACTATGCACGTTCAGGAAAGAGAGGTGCTCTCCCCTTCTGGTCTGCAGAATCACTCCTCCTTCCTCCCTGCAGAAATGGTTGATTTTGTCCATCACTCCACGGAGATGGAGCCTTTTCTTGGGCCTCTCCGTGTTTCTCCAGCTTTTTCCGTTTTTGGACTGTAAAAATGAAAAAGATCCACGGCAATGAACAGGATGACTGTCAAAATAAAAAAGTTTTACCAAAAAAAAACAAAAAAAACCCCAACAACCCATCCCACCAATGAGATTTGCCTTCCTTGCTAATCCTCCAAGACAACAATCTCTACATTGTGCACCTGGTGCTGATGGTCCTCAACCTCTGCCATCACCTTCTCCTCTGTCCTCAGCTCAGTTTCCAGAATCACAGCTTTGCCCTCCGATTCCTCAGTCTCTGCTTCAGGATCTGGTGCTGGGTCTATCTCTATGATGGTCTGTCCATCTTCTGAGGTGCCCTCAACAGCTTGGATGGTAGAGGTCAGGCCAGACTCCATGGCCACCAGTTCCACAGGGTTCACCACTGTGGCCACATTAGCCAGGCCACCGCTGTCCTGCATAGCAGCTGAGCTCAGCAGGGCCAAGCTCGAAGACGGATGAAGGGTTACAGTGTCAGATGAACTGGACTTGGAGGAAGACACCACGGTGGCGTATCGGAAGAGCTGTGAGGATGGCAAGGTGTGGAGAGTCACTGGGCTGGATCCCTGGCTGATGGTTGCCACCGGAATGTTGCCCACTGAGAATTGCTGTCCCATAGGGGCAATGGCAATGGGTGAGATGACTGTGAACTGAGGCTGCTGGACGGGGGTGGAGGGACTCAAGACTGTGGCTGAGGCCGGGCGCTGCAGACGAGGTCTCTTAGGGGGTTTTGGAGCACTGACTGGCATCAGCACCACGTTCTGGATCGTCTGAGACTTTATCTTCTGATCCCTGGCGAGCTTCTTCTGCTCCTCCAGCTGGCGTTCCAGGTCTGCAAGAAGAATTACAATGCAGCATATTCAGATAAATCTTGAGTCACTGAAAACAGAGGGAGATACTAAAAGGGACTCCATAGAATCAGCAACATCTGGTGCCACATATTATTTATTTTACAGCGAGGCATCTCAGATGTCCAATCAGGTGTTTCTCCTCAATCCACTTCGGACAAAACTATGTTCAAGACCAGGGCTGCACTGACTATGGCCCTGCAGCTTCATCAACCATTCACACTTGTGCAGAGTGAAGGCAGAACACTGCCTTTCTGATCTGGTAGCTTTTTACATCCACACTGCATTTGTGTAAATGGCTGCACAAGGTGCAACGCAATGGAGAATTAAGGACCAAGGTCCTTGGGATTCCCCTTGTCTCCTCATTCTGGAGTGGTTATCTACCTCTACTTATCTGCTCACAGTCGTGTTTTCACTGCCAAGAAGATGGGTGCCATTGCTGCACACACTTGTTCCAGCTAGGAGAGACCGCAGCAGCGAGTGCCATCTCCTGAGCTCAGTTGGGTGCCATCTCAGGATGGATGGCATTCATGAGCTGTCGCAGGGACTGGGAGTCCCAAGGCCACTCCCGAAGCTGGGTCTCCAGCACAAACAGAGCTCAGATAAGGATCTTTGGGGGATATAACTGAAAATAAGAAGAGGAAGCATCAGCCATAGTGGAGCAGATCAGAAGTCCAGCAAGGCCAGTATCCTTCCCTCAGCAGAGGGCATACCTAATATATTAAACACTCCCTAACACCCTGGCCAACGGTTCATTGCTACACAAGGGACTTTGGGGGATTCCTACCTGATCCCTAGAATGGATGGAGATTCAAGTGCACGTGTTTCATGATGTAGAATGTCAATAATTTGCAGTGAAACGGGATAACACACCAGTTGCGTGCTGGTGTATGGAAAAAAAGGCAAATTTAGGTTTTAAATAAAGGGAGCAACATATTGCTTTGCATTTGTTCAATGTCAAATAGGAAAACGCACGAGTCACATCAGCTCTAGACAGCTGTGATGGGACACCAGGTTTCACTAACAAAGAATTTCCCAGGCATTGACCATACCTGCTAAAGTATAAAGAAACTGCTCTTCTCCCTGCTCTGTTTGGCTTTTCCTGTTGTCCAAAACTTTCTTGACTGTGTCCATCAAGCCAAAAGTGTGGGCCACATTATTCAGGACTGCAGCATCTGCAAGGAAACCCCAGGTGTGAGTGCTTAAAATTCCTTAGACAGCCTGAGCTTCCAGTCAAGGAGCCAGACAGGTGAGATGTATTTATTTATGCCTAAAATCCTCTAGTGCTGTCTGTTAAAAGTTCTTAATTTTTCCAGAGTGCAATTCCAGGATTGCTGGCTGGGGAGGGCATTCTCACCCCCGTGGACATCCAATGATGGAAAAACTCTGTTCGTATCAAAATAAATAAAACAAAGACCCGTCGCTCAAGCAGCTCTGAATAGCTGCAAATTAAAGCATCATCTGTATATGCAAATATGCTGTTAGACCAGCCCCTACAATTTTTCTGCCCATAATGTTCGCAGTGTCATTAGCGCTTCAGCAATAATGAAGGTTGCACAAGTTTTTCCATTACATGCGACTTTCTGAAACTGTCATCCCATCTGCCCAAAGGCGAATGAAAAAGACCAAAACAAAACATGGGTGTAAGTAAAAAGAGGATTTGACGCCAGGAGAGGATTTTGGTAGTAGGAAAGGGCCAATTTTCCCTTCCCATCTCTGACCATAGCCACTTTTTCAGTAATCCTTTAATGTCAACACAGAGGCTGCTGGCCTCCCACGCACCTGTGATCTGGAAGGGAGACTGGCCGAGCCTCTGCTGGACACCTTTCAGCACCTCTTCTATCTCTTTCTGGATGTTGCAGACGACCTCTTCCATCAGCCCCACGTCGGCTATTCCTTTCCAGAACATCAGCGTGTCCTCTGGCACAGGAAGAGACAGGAGGGAGAAGAATTCGACACATACAAGCATTTGGCATTTTCCCGCAAGGCTACATTAAAACCGTTCCAAGAGCAGCGCGCTGTCATGCAGCAGTAACTTTGGAAGCCGGCTTCTAATCTGGCCATCAGGGCGGACATGACATGCAAAAACAGAAACAAACAAACAAAAAATGGATCTGGGAAGTAAACATCACTAGTGAGGACTTTCATACAGCTTACGACTTTAAGAGCAGTACTTCACTACCTCTGCCTGTCTGCACAAGATACAGAGTCTATGGTCTTCACCTGCTGGCCTGGGGAACTCTGCCTAAGCTTCTGGACAGGTATGAGGAGGGCCAGTGAAGCATCTGTAACAATAGTGCAGGGAGAAAGTGGATGGCTCAGAGAACTGGTAATAAGCTATGGAGGGCTTTGCCTCTGGGTCAGTAGTTTGAATCTTAGCCATGGCCAATAAGGACTGAATGTGAAGTTGTTCACTGGCCTGTGGAAAATGAGTGGGTGGTCTCTGCCCAGTTTCTGGTAGGCTGGTATCTATTTCATAAAGAGTCACCATATCGTAACAGGCACTAACTGACCTGCTTAGTCATCTCAGCAGAGAGGCCAAGGACTGAATGGGCTTTAGAGACTGAACTCACCCTTACTTACAGTAGGGGGCACCATGTTCGTTTGCAGGGGAGAGGGGAAACTTGCACGACTGCTGCCTATGTCATACCTGTTCTGAGGACATTAGTCTCCCAGGCTGTATATCTGGAACCTTTCATCAGCCTTAAATTCACTCAGAAAATTTGGATGGGTGGCAGAGAATAGCCTAAAGACAGTATGAACTTACCCGAAATCTCCTCTGTGTCCTTCTTGATGCCCTCCTCAGTGGCCATGGTGACAGCAGCTGTCAGAGCAGAGTTCCATTCAATCCCTTCCTCCATGCTCTCCTCAGACAATGCGATTTGGGTGATGCTCCCTGCAAAAGGATCCAGAAACGGAGGCTTCAGCTCTCTCGACAGCATCAGGAATATCACGCTCCAATCAGCAGTTTTACTTTCCACTCCCCCAGTGTTTTTCACTCTCTGTCAGGCTATTTGTATCTATAAACCAAACTAGCAAAAAGCAGATGTTGTTTGTCATCAGTGGAACCATATCTATGAAATGCACTAGGGTTTGTGGATGGAAAGCCGCTCCCTGTCCAAAGAGTTAAACAGAGACCCATCCTGGTGTAAAAGTAGCAGAAGGGATCAGAATAAAGGAGGAAACTTAAGGAGCAAATTGGTCAGTCATTTCTCTGCCTTGTCACATTGGGAACATAGGACTGTCCATATCGGATCAGAACACTAGTCTATCCCGACTGGCATCATACCTCACACACTGGCTGTAACTTCAGACTTAGACGAAAGTAACCTAACCAATTGTATGATAATGTACAAGGGGAGGAAATCTTCTTCCTGACCTCTGCAAAAGATTGGCTTATGTCCCAGAGTATGAGATTTGATGAGCCTTATTTCAGCACTCATAGTTAAAATGCTATTGGTCATTCAAAGTCTCCACCCAGAGTAATTGCTTCGTTGAGTTTCTAAACAACATTAAACTTGAAAGCACTTTTGGAAGCACTGAAATGGCAGCACCACTGCAGAAGCCATGCATCATGTATGTAAATGGTACCAAATGCCAAGGTGTAAGGTTACTAACTACCGCATTTGGAAAACAGGACAAACTGGTAAGGCTGCAGGTGGAAATACGCTGCCAGAAGTAGAAGTGGGAGCCAGATCCCGGCTGGCTGGGGTTTTAATATTCCATTTGTTTATTTTTCAGAGTAAAAAAACCCACCAGAAATCCAATATACTCCCTTTCACATGATCCTCTACTAGGCCTGCAAATAGGACATGGGTCAGGAAAACCACTGCAAGCAGGTGTCTTTCAATTGTATTTTTCATGAGCTGTTTTGTGTTCCACACCCAAGTACTTTAGAACAGAGATTGCCAAGAGGTCAGTTACCAGCAGTTTTCCGTTGGGTCCCAAAGCACCACCAGTGCATTGCTGGCGGCTCCCCACCCCATGTATAGTTCATTGCTAGATTCCACTGATCCCCACTTCCAGCCGATGCAACAGGAAGCTTCACCCCTCCCAGGAATCTTTTGAAACACCTTGGGTGCAAGTAAATAGTAATCTAAGATGTGGGACTGCAAAATGAGAAAGGTGGTGGTGCACTGCACTAGGACATTGCACACAGAAAACAAACAAAGACAACTGGACAGTCTCAGGGAACAGGAGGCAGGAGGGGAGTGCTACAGGGTAATACACGGCATTTCTAGCTGGCTTTGTCGCCTACCATCAGCTGATGTGGGCGTCTGCACCACACTTGTCTGTTGCCCTGGCACCGGTGCTCTGGCACTGCTGATCAGGAGATCAAATTTGGTGCTTCGACAGGTGTTGGTGCAAACCTTGTCGTGCTGGTAGAAGTCGATTTGCCCAGAGTCCATCATCTTCCTGTGCACAGAATGGGGAGAGAACTATGCAATGAACTCAGCTTGGACCTCAGAGGGGCAGAGAGAGGTCAGAGGGATAGCTATGACCGCATGGGGAGGAGGAAGAACAAGAAACCCGTGTGCCCCCATGATTCCCCCAGAAGATCTTAACTGAAAAACAGTGCCCCTCATTGCTCCATTCCCCAACTTTGTATACACAGTTCTGGCCCTGTGACAGTACCCTTATACCCCATTAAATACCATACAATCCTACCTGTATATGTTCACCACATAATCTCTGGGACGTAAGGTGAAATCCTGGTGCCAGTGACAAAACTCCCATTGACTTCAAGTGGGGCCAGGATTTCACCCTAAAGGTCCTGCAAGCTGCTGGCCATCCATATTATAAGTGATTTGCTCTTCCATCCACTTTTTCTTGATAAGAGATTTGACTGGCATGTATTGAAGACACAGAGGCAGATGAAATGTCTGCATAGGATTCTATCGCTGCACTAAGGAAGTGCTGAAGCTTGCTACCATGGCGGACAGTCATACCTCAACATGATTCCTCCAAGGCGAATGGCTCTCTTCCAGTCCTTCAGGGTAGACTTGCCAGCCAAATGAACAAAGTGCTTAGGGCTGATCAACTGGTCATTAAACTAAAAAAAAAAACAACAACAAAGAATTCAGCCAGGCAGAGGACAGATCAACAAAACCAGGAGGGAACGTTACTTTACGTTAGGACACGCCACAAACAGAAACCATTGGTCAGTTCTTCTAGCCCAATGTCCTGTCTCTAGCCATAGCTTCAGCTGAAGGAGACTTCCACCTCCCAATAATGTACTTAACCGGCAGTGCAACAGTGGGCGGCTGTTAGGAGCGGTTCGTTCCTGAACCCCTTCCTGGAGATCATTTTACACCCTGAAGCATGTGATTTGATACAAATGTAGAAGAAAATCCAGTATATTTACAGGGATGTTCTGACTTCTCAGCAGGTGGCCCAAACAGATCAAGCCCAAAGCACTTTCCCTAGCACTTTTCAATGCTGCCTTAAAGGTAGTTTTACAGTCCATGAACAATATTCCTACCATAAACAGGTGTAATTACTTTTAAAGCCAGTGGTAGTTGCTCCCATTTACTCATAGAGTCACAGATTCCATGGCCAGTATGGACCAGTGTGATCATCTAGTTTGACTTCCTGTCTAACGCAGGCCACAGAACTTCCCCAAAATAATTCCTAGAGCAGAACTTTTAGAAAAACATCCAATCTTGATTTTAAAAAATTGACAGTGATGACGAATCCACCATGACCTTTGGTAAATTGCTCCAATAGCAAATTACCCTCACTGTTAAACATTTACACCTTATTTCCACTATGAATTTGTCTAGCTTCAACTTCTAGCCATTGGATCATGTTAGACCTTCCTCTGCGAGACTGAACAACATAACCTTTCATACCAAAATCAGAGCACTCAGATGCGCTGACAAATACCTTGGGCTAACTCACTGGCTTTTCTGGGTTGCATGCAACAAAGAATTTGGTTTGGCATATGCTGTATGGTAATAAGGCCTGTCCTTGCTGCCACTGAAGTCACTGAAAGTGCTACCATTGAATTCAATGACACAGCATTAGGTTAATAACTAACAATATATTTGAGAGATGAACCACAACCAAAGCTCCATAAACAAACTTCAGATGCAGATATAGGTTTAGATCTGAGTTTGCAGCAGAAATCTCAATCTGTAGTGGCCTGTATCAGAACAACAAACCTAAACACCTGGAACTTTGGAAAAGTTTACACTCCAAGTTCAAGAACATTTAGATTTGGATCTACCTGTAATAAAGATCCAAACCAACTTGGATCTCGATTCAGAATCTGGAATCAGAGGACTTGCCTCTCTCTAAAATTAAGGTATCTATTCAACATGCAAATTAAAACACTAAAATGGTCAGTGTAAATAAAACCCGATTTAATCGTTTGTTTGACTTTTAGCCCATCTTCTCACCTGCTTCCATTAATTCCTTCATCCTCCTAGTTATAAAGTGATGAGTGCTTTAAAAGGAATGTTTAAAAAAATTACCCTTTTGGCCATCCTTAAATCATACTTCTAATCCTTTAACTCCCTTAATTAAATACATGGCAGTTTAAAGTGATGCACACATCTTATATACACTAGGCTGAATTAGCTCTATGTGTCAAATGACACTACACCATCTGTTTGGTGTGAGCATTTTGCTTGGGAAATACCCTCAACTTTACCTCGCACCAATAATTGAGACATGCCCTCCTAAAAGCCAAGCAGTAAAACATTGAAGCCACAAAGTGCACATCAGCTGCAGGAACCAAGAAGTTCTGCACTCAGCGTTTCTGGCCTGCAGGATTTGCGTGAACATATAGATGCGCACACTGGCATTAACCTCAATAACTTATCACATTGCCAGCTGGAGGACCTGACAGCAGGGTTCCCTTTCCCCAGCCAGCATGTCAGGAATGGAATGCTTGTGGGGGGCCTGCACTACTTCAGGAATATTCCCCAATGATAGGTGTGACCCTAAGAACCCTTCAAAGCCAAGCGGCAAAGGCTCCACTGTTGTGTAAGAGCAACTCCTATCAGACCTGACAACCTTACTATACCTAACACATGGCTGTCATAGTATGTATCCCAAAAGGGTCATGGAGGTCTCTAATAAAAGCGTATAACATACTGAGCCTCATAAGCACTGTGAGATGTATGTACTGATCATATTTAAGGAGTTGTGTATATGTACCTAAAATACATTTTAGAGTCTTTGTCCCAGGCAGTGTTGACACACAGGTTTTGCCAGACAAAAGGGTGTGTATTCACCTATCTGCCTAGGTTCATATGTAGATTAAGCCAAGACAACGGACGCATGTTTTGCACATGGACAAGGGTATGAAGGCAACTTGGAGCCAGTACACCAGGAAAGGAACCACAGGGGTTGTCCTGATTCCGGAGCAAAAAAAACAATGAATTTTGGGAAATATAAGGAGAGGCAAAAAGGCATTTTGTTATCCATGCACTAAGGAAAACCCCTGGCAGAGAGGGCTTCATGAATATTTGCATCCTGGTTTGTCTTAAACTAGCTAGCGCTGCAAAAGACTGACCCGCTGGGGGAAAATCGACTTGATTATATAGAAAAGGGAACCATTAACAAGAGTAGAACCAGACTGCGTTTTATTATTTTGTTTTATATGTAATTAGTTCTGTTTCGATTATCATTACTCGCTATCTCTTAAATCTCAGCCTCTGATAACACACTGACTTTTTTCTCTATAAATATATCTCAGTGCTGTGATGTTATATTGGAGCTGATCCGCAGCTGAATCAAACTCGTGTGAGCCCTGTTCCTCTGGGGTCAGATTAGCTGGTATTTTCTGTGAGTATCCATAGGCAGGGGCTGTATACTACAGAACATGGTTTCAGAGGGGCTCAGATACACCTACTGTTAACCTGCAAGGCAAAGTGAGGGCTGGCAGAGCCTGAGGAGATTGTTTGGGCAGCTAACAGACTCTTGGTATCAAGGAGCTGAGGCCCACTTAAGCACCAGCAAGTCTCTCTCACACACAGTCCTGCGCACCCTTAGAAACCATCACAACATGGCTCTAAGGGAATGTGATGGAAGAAAAGAAAGAAAAAGCAGGACTTTAAACAGGGATCAATAGCAACTCAGAAAGAAAATGGGGCTGAGAACCCTCCACCCTGAGATTCTCCCTGAAAATCTGCTCATAGTCTTGCCTCTGACAGAGACAAAACCAACTCCCATGTTTGTGGCCCTGCATGCTGCCTAAGCAAATTTAACAAACTCCAGTGTGGAGAGAGAGATGAAATTGAGAGAGAGAGAGAAAAAAATACCCTGGAAGAAAAAAGATGACCTGCCACAGTCTCAGCTTCAGAGAGGGGATCTGCAAAGGAAATCAGGCTACTCTATAGCAAACAAGTTACCTTGACACACTTGACATTAATTCCTGGACAGACAAACTTCTTCCAGAGGAGAATGGCTTTGCTCTCCCCACAGGTGATGGGGTAGGCAATCTCAATTTCCTCGTTGGTTTCAATGGTGCTGGGGTCTGCAGGCAGAAGCATGGATAACATGAGATTTTCATTATTGGGAGCTCAAACCACAAAGGCAGAAGTGTGAACGTCCAGTTTTGTGAGTAGGAAACTTCCTAATTAAGCAATACGCCTGTTATCCTTCCCAGCCCCATAAAGCCATTGCAGCTAAAGGGTCAATTTTCCTGCAGCAGGTGACTTCCTTCTAAATGGCAACACCCAATATCTACGTTTTTCTTTAGCAGAATCTTTTTGAAGTGATCACCAATGCTAACAAATTGCATCCAACGCAAGCACTAATAAAGGGCACCAAGGGTCAGTAAGTAGAACCACATCCTGTCATGTGGGAAATCTCAGTTTAAATTTAAGACATAGGAGAATGTTCTGCTCTAGTGTCTAAGCAGTGGATCTCTGCTCCAAAAGCCTGTTCCGGGCAGGTGCTGATCTTCGACTAACGTCAATGAGAGATCCACACACAGAGAAGGGGCAGAATACTAGAGTCAAGATCCATTGTGTGATTCTGAGAGAACTTCCCCCTAGGCTCTTGCTCTGTGGGCTGGCAGGGAGCACTGCGGAGCCAGCATGCTCACCTCATTCTGTGTAACCCAAACCCATAACCTGTATCAATGCATACAAAGCAAGAAGCCAGCTGTTTGACAGGGACTGGTGTGGATGCTCAAATAGTTCCTGCTGGATTCCCTGCTCACACAAACACTGTACAACTGCCGTTCTGGTACACAGACACTAGCACCTGTGTATCAAGAAGGCCTCCAAAGTGAATTCCTGGCTCCACTGAAACCAATGCAAGTTTTGCCATTAACTTCACTGGAGCCAGGATTTCACCCCCAGTATCTAGAGTCCTAGTGTCCTAGCACTAGTGAGCCAGGTGGGAACACCCCAAGACAATGCACTTCACGTCCTGGGGAAACAACATCCCCAACTGCCGATCCCAGTAATGAGAGAATCCCAGTGTATTAAAGGTGCAAACCAAACTGTAATTCTTACAGTTTGTGGACATGTTTATGCCCACACCAAAGAGAAACTTACCAATCCCTTCTTCTAGTTTGTGTATGGTATGTGTTTCTACAGCCACCACAGCGGCACTGGTCTCAGAGCCCTCTTCGTAAATCCTGTTGTAAAAGTGTCCATCGATAAACAAACTATATAAATCACGGAAAAATTAAGATTCATAGCACAGGGTTAAAAACCTCATTTCATTTTTTGCTTACTTGTCCCTTAGGGACAAAATCTTTTCTTTTACAAACTTTTTTTTTTTTGGGGGGGGGGGCGGGAGGGGAAGGAGGCGGGAAGGGGAAAGGGGGGTCAGATATAAAAACTGAGTAATAGTCACCAGGGATTGAAACATGCATACCTGTTACCAATGCTACGCTCCCCACCCCACACTGCTCCACCAGTAAAACTGTAAAGTCTCTGTTTTACGTTTGTACTGCAACTTTGCCTACCACCTCAGGTATACACGTGGCATTTTGCATCACTGTATATCCTCCTTGTGATCACGTACTGAAAGATTCAGTTGTCATGCCGACAGGCAAAGGGACAGAGTTACCTGTTTATAAATCTGCACTTTTCATGTTATGAGTTTTATGCACGTAAAATCCCAGTTCATGTTGAACAAATGTGTTTTGCAATATATTTATTGATTAAAAGGCATGTAACTGGTGAAAGTCATCTATCTCTAGAAAGAGACTGCCAATGCAGGGTACCATAATACACTGCCAACATTTAGCACCCTGGGTTTATCATATTTCACAGTAGGGGATGCCAAAGCAGGAACAGATGTTTGCATATGTCAACATAGTTACATTATCACATAGGTGATGGTTTCCATGTGATCAGCTGCACTTATCATGCCCCTTTGCCTGGCTCAGCTGCATACGGCTTATTAATCTATCTCCCGAGGTGTTGTTTTAACATTCATACCCCTGAGTAGCCATTAAAAAAACCCAACAAACTACTAGGGAATGTGGAATTCCTCTGTCCTATAATTACACTGGCCCAAAGCTCAGATACCATAGTAGTGGGCCCAGTAAGTGACCCCCAAATAGAACAAACTAAAATAGAAGGAGTAGTATTTAGTCCTCGAACAATGACAAGTTTAAGGTCTAATATCTCATAACCCATTAGGGCTAGAAGCAAAAGTATTATAACTTTTTATTTTAAACACAACATAAATTAATCTGTGGAACTCATGGCTACAAGACATTCAATCTGAGAGCTGAGCAGGATTCAAAAAAGGATCAGACATCTATATATGGCTATTGAGAAAATCCAATTACACAGGATAGGATTACAAAATAAGGGATATAGACCATCATGATTCATGGCATAAACCAATCTCTGCTTGGGGTTAGGAAAAGGCTTCCTCTAAGGACAGGCTATTTGAGAATTGTTCATTATGGAGATATCTTGTACCTTCTGCCGAAATACTTGGTACTAACCATTGTTACACAGGATACTGGAGTAGATCTGACCACAAATCTGATCCAGTATGGCAATTCGTAACCACTGCAAAGGGGAGGGATTCTCAGCTTCCCTCTGAGACACCCAGGGCTTGCTTCTAGCTTGGGAATTCCCAAGATATTGAATCTTAAAGTCACTACCTTATTATGGATGTGAACTACTTTAAGTCATTGTTAGCGGTTAATATTTTAATCAGTTATAATTTCTCTTTTCCTCTAAGGCTTGCAGAACAGAATCAAAGTATAACCCTTTCAGAAGTACCCCTTAAAGAGCATGCTGAAAATGGACATGCCTTGGATCACATACATGAGATTAGCCACATTGCAAACATAACCCCTTCCCACACCCGTGCACCCACATGCATGTCAATATTCTAGAACAGGCAAAGCTACATGGATCACTCACCCTTGCTGCACTGGCTGTAGCTGTAGTATCACTTGGGTTTTGGTATCTTCCGGGTTCTCCCCTTCATTCCCTTCGCTTGGTACAACCACCACATCCCCCACAGGGACACTCACTTCGGCATTTGCCATTTCTCACATGCAGTCAAAGGGCCGGGTGGCCAGTGTGCTGTAGCAGACAAGCAGAGGCAGCTATTTACCCTGGTCTCAGGGGAAGAACAAGAATGCTCTATGGTGTCAAAATGGACCAGCAACTGTCGCCAGCAGTCCTGCCGCAGTTAACAACATGATATTGGACTAGTGGGAGCTGAGACGCTTACAGAAGAACGATTCTCAATCTCTGAGCAGGTGAAGGGGAGCACTAGTTGTTGATAAAACTCCATGCTGCAGAAGCAAACTGAAGTGCAACAGCTGCCATGAAAGAGAAGGGGATATTGGGCTTGTGATAATGGGCATGTATAAGCCAGAGAGCGTACCTCTCAGCTTGCAGAGCAGGCAGTTGAGACCATTTAGATCTGGTATCAGTGAAACACAAAAAACACGCAACTCCACAGTACCATATTCACAACATTTTAACAGCAGACAGAATGCAGAGTGGAATTACCTGTGCAGTGTAGTTTAAGAACTAAACATTGCAAAATCAGTGCCAACCAGGTCAGCGTTAGCACTAACCCACATGCTTGGTCTTGGCAGCAGACGTGAGTGTGCTGGGAGACGGTTTTCTAAGATGAGGCTAATTTCCTCCTTTCCTTAGTTGCAAGATTCCTAGCAGGCATTCTGATGCCATAATCTTTTATTGCCAGACAAATGCATTGGCCAGATCTTTCCCCACTGCATGCAAGCATAAATGTAAGACTGTGATCCTAGCGCCAAAGATGAGTTGAGGAGGGGACTAAAGGTCTTCAGAGTGTTTTATTGAAAGCACCTTGAGTATTTGTTGTGCTTTGCTGGAATATTCTCTAGTGCTCACACGGAAAAATACACATGTAATTTTATTACCGGAGGAGTTAATTGCTTTTTTTTTTTTTTTTATTATCCCCTCTCCATGCTTTTTAGGCAAGGATAACACGTTATGTAATTTGTTTGAAGTAATCCAGGCTCCAGTTCAAGATTGTTCTCCTTGGTTTTAAAACGCTCCACAGATTTGCACCAGTTTGTCTCAGAAACCATGTCTATTTCTCTACCTCATCTTGTCTAGCTGGCCTCCTCTCTGCTCTTCTCCAGTCTCACCATCCTTGACATGAAAGCCTTCTCCTCTGCACCTCCTGCCATCTGGAATAGCCTCCATGTATGTGTACAGAGAGACCCAGGTTTACATTGGGTTGCCGGAGGCAGTGTTCTCAGTGGCAGACCTCCAGCTGTGGCAGACCTTGCTAGATGAGATCAGGCTGAGTCTAAGCCTGATTCTGTTTAGGACCAAATGTAAGGCACAGCTTACCAAGAAAACCTTTGCTTATGCGCTGACCTAAAAAGAAGCACACAACCCTGCTTCAGACAGCTAGACTAGTTATCCCGGTTCAGATTTGCAGTGTGTTTTGGGACCAATCAGAACATGGCAGAGAAGCAAGGAATAGAAACATGATATGGCCAATGGACAAGTGGCCCAGTAAGGTTGTGGCTGCATGGGATGCACAACTCAGAATTGCTCAAGGAGAATATGGCAGGATCTAGCTATCAAATCAGTTCTCCTTTGTTTTCAAGATTTCCTTGGCTTAGATGGGTCTTGTCTGTGTCTAGTGAGAATAGGATCTGCAGTCTCTGTCAGAGGGAACTCTGGGAGCTTCATAGCATATCAAAGCACCTAGTGTCAGATGTTACCAGGAAGATGAGTCACTCGGGCTCAGACAAATCTGCTGTGAAGTCTCCTGAGATGGCTGAGTTCAGTTGCTTCTGGACCTGGCATACGTACAATTGAACTGCATCTGCAGTCCCCATTCAGCACTGTAAATACCCTAGGACTGGCAGAGTCCTATACCTGATATTTGTTCTCCCGCAACTTGTGTGCCTGAAACACAGGCAGATTTGGTCCCATGGGAACAATACAACTCTCTGTAGTTCACTTACTATACATCAGAGGCTGTATATTCTTGGGTCCAATGTTTAGTGGCATCTAGGGTTGGATTTATGAAATGCAGCACAACATTCCCGCATTAAGTGTTCACACATCCCACTGCAGTCAAGGTCACAGTATTAGAAAAGTTTCATCCTTCACCCCTCCATATGGAGGTGCACAAGCCCTAAAATATTCACCTTTCAGTAGTCAGGCGTTGGATGGTGAGACCCCACACTCCTTTCATTTTTTGGCTGTTAAGATAACATGGTGCAAGATCCTTCACCTGTGCTGGGTAGGGAGGACATACTCACACTTTTTATTCCCAGTCAGGGTCCCAGAACATGAGACCAGTCACCTTCTCAGCATCAGGACAACACAGGTCTCAACCCACCCAGCGAAACACCACTCATCCATCTGTAGTCAAGGTCATAAAGGTAACACCCATGTCTGGGATGAACAGAGCACTGCATTCACCACTATACACATACCTTTCACTCTCCAGTCTGGTGTAACCGGCAGGGATTCAAAAGGCCCAACCCCCCCACCTCCCTCAAGGCCTCAATAATCTAAACACACAGGTGGTCTGAGGATACCCAGCCCCCTTCACACCTGCACTGCCAGTAGACAACAGGCACATGGCTGTCCCCAAAAACTACCTTCACACTGAAGATCAGATGGGGCAAGCCTCCACTGTAACAACCCCTTACCTGGCTGTCAGGAACTCAGAGAGCATGAGACCCTCCCTCCACCCCTGTGTCCCCATCATCCCATAGGGACTGGAGAAAGTGAGATGCCACCTTCAGAGCCAGGTGTCCAAAAGGCCGAGCTGCGCTGACCCCTAGTCAGCGGGAGGGTGGCGGGGGGGGGGGACTCTATGGCATGCTGGCTGGGAAGGAGAAGCAGAAGGTATTAGCCGGCCATACACAGCCCAGATTTCCTCTTCACCTTGTGTAGTAACAGAGAAGGGGGCAGGAGCTTTCCCAGGACTGCCCCACCCACCCCACGGCTGGGGGCGGCAGGGCTCAGGCAGCACAGACTCCCTC